>NC_060276.1:27199576-27322285 GCF_021613505.1 Equus quagga | reverse complement strand
GTGGAAAGACATTCCATGTACATGGATTGGAAGAATAAACATAGTTAAAGTGTCCATTCTACCTAAAGCAATCTACAGATTCAATGCCATCCCAATCAGAATCCCAATGACATTCTTTACAGAAATAGAACAAAGAATCCTAAAATTCATATGGGGCAACAAAAGACCCAGAATTGCTAAAGCAATCCTGAGAAAAAAGAACACAGCTGGAGGCATCACAATCCCTGACTTCAAAACATACTACAAAGCTACAGTAATCAAAACAGCGTGGTACTGGTACAAAAGCAGGTGCACAGATCAAGGGAACAGAATTGAAAGCCCAGAAATAAAACCACACATCTATGGACAGCTAATCTTCAACAAAGGAGCTGAGAGCATACAATGGAGACAAGAAAGTCTCTTGAACAAATGGTGCTGGTAAAACTGGACAGCCACATGTAAAAGAATGAAAATTGACCGTTCTTTTTCACCATTCACAAAAATAGACTCTAAATGGATCAAAGACCTAAAGGGAAGACCTGAAACTATAAGGCTTCTAGAAGAAAATGTAGGCAGTACACTCTTTGACATCAGTATTAAAAGGATCTTTTCGGACACCATGTCTTCTCAGAGAAGGGAAACAATAGAAAGAATAAACACATGGGACTTCATCAGACTAAAGAGCTTCTTCAAGGCAAGGGAAAACAGGATTGAAACAAAAACCCCTCCACTAATTGGTAAATTTCTGTTGTTTTAAACCACTAAATTTATAGTAATTTATTATACAGCATAGAAAAATTAATGCAGTACCTGTGGATGAAATTTTGGGGTCATAGGATAATTGTATATTTAACTTTGTAAGAAACTGCCAAACAATTTTCCAAAGAGGTTGTATCCTTTTACATTCCCACCAGCAAGGTATGAGAGTTTTGTTTGCTGACATTTGGTATTGTCAGTCTTCTTAATTTTAGCCATTCTAGTAGCTATGGAGTGATATCTCATTGTAGTTTTAATCTGCATTTCTTTGTTGAGAATTTTTTCATGTGCTTGTTGGCCATTAATATATCTTGCTTTGTAAGGTGTCTGTTCAAATATTTTGCCCATGTCTTAATTAAAGTTTTTCTTATTCTTTGTATATTCTGGATAAACATCCTTTGTCAGATTTATATATTGCAAATATTTTCTCTCATTCTGTGCCTTGAGTTTTCATTTTCTTAATGGAGTCCTGAACCATATGAGAGTCAGTTATGTATATCATCATAATCATGGCCTCTGAATACTTCAGTGGATATTTCCCAAGAATAAGGATATTCTCTTATATAACAACAACATAATTATGTTCAGTAAATTTAACACAGATACAATATTTTATCTAATCTACTGACTCTATGCCATTGTTTTTCAATTGGTTAAATAGTATTCTTCATAGCATTATTTGCCCCTCTAGTAAGGATCCAATCTAGAGTCAGGTATTGCTTTTAGTTGCCATGTCTCCTTAGCCTCTTAATCTGGAATATTTCTACAGCATTAGTTTTTTATGACATTGACATTTTTGAAGAATAAAGTACTTTTTAAAAACTAGAACATTCCTCATTTTGGATTTGTCTGATGTTTCCTCATGGTTGGATTCAGGTTATGTGTCCTTAGCTGGAAAACTACATAAGCAATGCTGGGTCCTTCTCAGGGTATCACAGAAGCACGTGATATCCATCTGCCCTTCATTGATAATGCTAATCTTGATCACCTTGTCCAGGTGTTATCCACTTTCTCTACTGTATGCTTACTATTTTTTCCTTTGCAAATAATAAGCAATCCGTGGGAATAGTGTTCCATGCACATGGCATAGCAAGTATAAAGGCCCTGAATCAGGAATATGCCTGGAGTGTCGGAAAAACAGCATGAAAGCAGTATGGCAGTGAATGAGAGTGAGGACAGTAGAAGAGGTCAGAGAGGTAGGAGGCAGCAGATCATGAGGGCTTTAGAGGCCATTGTAAAGAATTTGGCTTTGAACTGATCAAAATGGGAAGCTGCAAAAGGTTGAGAAAGAGCTGCCTGCCATTTTTTGTTTTGGTTATTGTTATTATTGTTATAAAGTCCCCAAGTTTGAAGGGCTTAGGTTTCAGTGAAGCATCCCATTCCAGAATAGGGCAGCAAGTGGAGACTTAAATTAAGGACAAGGAGAAGCCTAAAGAAGCGCTGGGGCCTGAGATCTTAGGTAGACCAACAGGATGTGATAGGGAACTCCTGAGCACTGTTAGAGTGGACTTCCTGCCACTGGCCTCGTGAGAGTTAGAACCTAAGTCGGGCTCGGCCTGCGGATGGGGGTGATGATCTCTTTGCGAGGAGAGGGAGGCTGCAGGGATCCAGAACCAGGCAGGCTCTAATCCCTCAGCCGACTCTATTTTCCAAGGTGAGAACTCAATAAATTTGATAAACAAATCCATCCTCATGGTAAAAGTCCAGCCACCTTCTCTCTCATACCGGGAACCCATTCCCACTTCCCATTCCTTCCATCGATTGCCAAACATGTATTAAGTACCGCTTGTGTACCAGATAACATCTACTCATATAAACAGGTCCTTGGAGCCAATGCCTTGCTGTTGTTAGTTAGCCTTAAGAAGTGATTCAGTAGTACTAATTCCAGGATCAATTAGTAACTAGTGAGGGCCATATTTTTAGGTGGGGTGGGGGTGAGAAGGGTGGAGGGATGAGGAACTTTCAGCAGATATAGTATAAGGTGGAGATTAAGAGTGTGGGCTCTGGGTCAGACTGTGTTCAAATCCCTGCTCTGCTACTTACTAGCTGTGTCATCTTGCGCAAGTCACTTAACCATTTTGTTCCTGTACTTCTTCATCTGTAAAATGGGGCTAATAATAGTATCTACCTTATAAGGTTTTTGTGAGGATTAAATGGATTAATTAATATATGTAAAGTATATAGAACAGAGCCTGACATAGTTATTGCTCATTAAGTATTAGCTATTAGCATTATCATTATTAGTGCTCATCTTTGAGGCAATGGTTCGGATGAAACGGATCCACAGCTATTCCTTGCCCCTTTTTTTCCTTCCGTTATACCATACTCAGATGTTTAAACCTTGAATGAAATAAATTAAAACCTCTCTTCCTCTTCATGCATTTGAGGTAAGGTTAGCATATTTTAAGAGAAAAACACAAACAATAAAAGAAATCAGACCTGCTGTGGAGTATATATTTGCAATATTATCATTATTATAATTATTCCTTATATTTAGAGTAATTTATAGAATACAAGTGCTGTGTTCATAATTAATTAACTATTTACAAAGCCCTGTGAATTAGGCAAGGCAGAGAGAATTAGCCCCATCTGACAGAGGAGAAAACTGAGGCTCAGTAAGACTGTACCTCGCAGTGTCCCAGCTCTAAATAGAACAGACAGAATTAGAACTTGGGCCTTTCAGTTCCTAAGCCAGTGCTCTTTCTACTCTACTAGGCAATATCTAGCCAACACTAATTTTGTTCATAGAACCCCTCGTTCATTTCTGTTTCCAGAATCCTACTCCGGAGTCCTGTTTGAGACCTTTAACTCCACCCCCTTCCTTTGTATGTCCCTCTGTTCCAGGTGAAAAGCTAAATTGGATATTCCTGAGTTGCTTTTTAAGCCCGGGAGAACAAGATAAAGAGTCATCCTCTCGCATTCCAGGGCCAATGTGTGTCTTAGGCACCCAGTGCCCACTTGACTGAGTGAGCCCTTAGAAGTAATTGTATATTAAGTTTAACTGTACCATAAGGGTGGCCATCTGCTCTGTCTATCCTTAGGAAGAGTCCTGCAGCCCAAGAGTTGGTGGACTAGACTGGCAGGTCCCTCAGTTCCAAGCTGTGTGGAGCAGCTGGGGTCATTAAGGCTGTGTAGGGCTGGGGAAGCCTTGCCAAGGATGCAGACAAAAGAGATGTCAGTGAAACCATCCCTTGTAAATTATATCAGATACAGACCCTGAGTGAGTTCAAAGGGGGAAAAAAAAGCGCCATCCATTCCGCCGCTCTCAGTCTACTCAAATGCAGTCATCTCACTTCTCAGAACAATCACACAATGCATTTGTATCTCTTTATATCTCACTTCTGAGGAACTGAACTTGGCATCCCCAAAGCTCCAAAGACCTTCATGCTCTCCTAGTCAAACCCAAGGCCAACTTAAGGAAGGCTTTCTTCCTTCTGGCTACCCTTCCTGGATGGGATAAAGATATACTTTATTTTTTGTTTAGCTTGTTATTATGGAAAATTTCAAACATACACCATAGCAGATGGTGCTCCCATAGCTTCCCCTTGGTCCATCTCTGATTTTAGCCGCAGCTCTAATGGACATTTCCATGTAAGCTCAGACTCATCTTGCAGTGACACTGTCCTACCTTTAATGTGTTCCTCTTGCCTTTCTACTTTCTGCCTCAGGCCCTTTTCCTATAGGGTGACCCACAACCAGTGTGGATGGATGAATGTGTTTTTCTCCCATACTTTAGGCAGTCAAATTTGGGAAGCATTCCGTATGTGTCTCAGGTTGTCCTGGCAGATTTGAGCCCCCACTGCCATAGTGGTGACCTCAATAACATTCTTATATTGGGTTTTCCATCTTTTCTATTTCACTCTTCCAACTCCCTTAATCTTGCCCCCTGGAATTGACTCCTAAATAAACTACCAGTACCCTGGTCTTTGTCTCAGGCTCTGCTTTTAGGGAACCTAAACTAAGAAATATGCAAAAGTAGATGAAACTGTATAATGAATCCCCATGTAACCTTCACCCAGCTCAACAATTATCAACTCATGACAATCCTATTACATCTATACCTCACCCAGCCCCCACCCCCAGATTATTTTGAAGCAGATCCAAGACATCATATAAAGATACACTTTAAGCTGCCTTGAACCCCCTTTTCACTCTGGAGGGTGAATTTTGGAGGGTAAAATGATCAGATTAAGTTGTAGTCTTGCATTTGTCACTTGGTTTGCAGATATTGTAACTGTACCCAGATTTTATTCTTAGTATAGAGTAGTAATACATACCTCCTAGCTAAAGATTTGGAAAACATTAACTTTATCTAGTTGCTCCCCTATTCAGTAATTTCTGTTGCCCTCCCATTGCCCACAGGTTAAAGCCAAAATGCCTCAGCCAGGAGGTACTCTGGTGTGATAGAGCACGGAACTAGGAGTCAGAATGCCTCAGTTTCTAGTTAGCAGTGTGTCCTTAAGCTAGTTACTTGATGTGTCAGAGAATACACTTTCTCATCTGTCTGCCTTGCCAACTTTACAGGGTTGTTGGAAGATCAAATGAGATCAGTATTTGAAAGCCTATTAAACTGTATGACACTCTAATAAATGTAAAGATCCTTATTCAAGGCCCTCCATAGTTTGGCTCTACTCTTCTTTTTGAGCCTTATTTCCCAGTGTACTCCAATAGAAGCTTTCTGCCCATACCTGCTGGTGCATTCATTCATTCAACAAGTATTTACTGAGTGTCTGGGCACTAAGGTTATGGATATGAGTTAGAAATAATTCCTGACAAAGGAGTATACTGGCTGGTAAGGAGACAGACAAGTAAACAAAGACAATATAATATGTTAGTACACAATGAGAAAGGTATGCTGAAGAGTACAGCTAGCTCAGGGAAGCTGAGCTAGGGAAGGGATCCAGGAAGGCTTCTTGGAGGAGGTACTAGCTGAACGCAGAATTAAAGAAAAGTAGGAGTTCACCAAGAAGATTGGGGAGGGAAGGCATTACAAGCAGGGGAAACAGTATGAGCAGAGGCACAGAAATGTGAAACGACTTGACATAAGCAGGGGAACTGCAACTGGTTAGGCAGAGCTGGAGCATGGAGTGCTTGGGGGTTGGAGTGGAGTAGGGATGTCCAGTGATGTAGCTAGAAAGAGTAAGCAAGGGTCAAACTGGGGGAGTCCTTCTTGTCAAGCCCTGAAGGCAATTGGGAACCTTTGGAAGGCTTAACCCTCGGTATAACAACAGGATCTATTGGACCCAATTTTATTTTTTTAAGTGTTTATTTTGAACAATTCCAACTAGTTGTAAGGACTGGTATTCATGACTTTAATTTTTTCTTAGAAGTTTTCAAAAGAACAAAGAGAAACTTATTTTTTTAAAGAACAGAATACAACTTATTCTGTCTTGAAATTACCATGTGAGTCCATTGAACCCTTTTATAAAGTTAAAATACATTATGGTATCTTATTGATCTTATTTTTATTATATCTTGAAACACTTTACTATCTCAACATCCCAGGAATTATTTCATTATTCCTCATCAATTATTCTCAACTATGGTAAAAAGGCTGAAATAATAAGAAAATAGAAAAATCATGGACTAGCCCAGAAAGATAATGCAATTCTGGAAATCATCACCTTTATACCATCTTTTGTGTTGCCTAAAGTCATGCATTGTCCTTAAAAAATGTATAAAGAAGTCTGAAAAGACTTTTGTAGGTTATTAAAGGCTTTTATTAAACACAGTTGAAAATTCAGAAATCTTAATTTTCTACTAAGAGTAGAAAATTGACAGGATGTTTCCTAATTATTAGGTAAATCAGAAGATGAATCCAAAGAGACAGCAGTGCTCTAGACTAATGGTGATGGTGAAATTGATCATATAAGTGAAACCTCAGACTATGAGTCTGTGGATGTCAATATCCTACATACAATTTTTCATACTCAAGAATCTGTGAGGGAACACTATATTTCCAAGGACAAAAAGGAAATATGGTATTCTTATTCAGCTAGTCGTTCAATAGGAAGGACTTCATCAGGCAATATTTTGTGACAGGAACCTGGACTATCCTGTTTTGCTAACAGGATGTGTGACACTATTCTTTCATCGTTTATAATATCTCTGCACAAAAATTTGCTTGATATAGTTAATTAGTGGATACTTGCTGGAAGAGGATGTGCATCCAAATGTGAATGGATAGCAAAAGATGATGTAGAAATGAAAAATAAAACATCAGTGAATCGATCATTCTAATTATCTTTAGAATTCTAAAAATGAAAATGTCCTGCAATTATGGAGCAAGGAAGATGGCCATCCTCTCTTCAGCAAAATTATGAGCCATCAAAGTTTTCAGAAGTATGGCATTTTGATATTTTAAGTGTATGAAGAAGAACCAGAAGCAATGACAAACTAGAACCTATTAGAGATGTATTTGAAATCTGGAATGAGTATTTAAAAGATGGATATGTTTCAGGTTTGTGCATGACAGTTGATGAGCAGTTAGCTACATTCAAAGGTTGTTACCCATTTGAGGTAGATATACCTTCAAAACCAGGAAAATATGGAATAAAATTTTGATTTACTATGCCTAAATTCTTATCAAACTTTCTAATGGATTTGTTTTTCATTACCCCTTTATCCTTACTTCTGTTAATTATTTGTAGAATGACTTAAAATATAAGAATATAAAAAAGTCCATTGGATCCAGATGGTAAGTGATTATGACTATTTTTCCTGGTATATTGAAGGTTAAGCAGGAGAATAATCTGGTTTAAAAGTTAGTAAATGACATGTAGGGGGTTTAGCTCAGATTCACCAGTCTCTGCTTTCCATGTTATGATATCTCTGAACAATCCTAAATTGCTTATAGTCCCTGTAAGCTGGGACATTTCTTCTGGTGGAGATGGATGGACAGACTTGCCATGGCAGTAGGGTGGCATAACAGCGGCTATCTGAATGGATAAGTTGGTCCTAAGAGTTGCATTTGGGAGCCGAGATCTGCTGGTACTTCCCAATAGTTTTAAGTAACTGTGTTGTGTATCTGTGGTTTATCTTATCTCTCAATATGATGTAAGCCACTAGAGAGCATGGACAATAGTGTCAATTTCTTTTGTATTTCCTACTGTCTCTAGCATATACCAGAAATCCTTCCTGAAGGGATGACAGTAAACCTAAGCAAAAACCAAAATCAAGTGCCTCATTGTGACAGTGGGTAGAGGTTGGTTCAACCAACGTTCATTGAGCCCTAGCTCTGTGCCAGGCCCTGTTCTAGAGACTGGGGATGTGCTACTTGTTCCTGGCTTTAAAGAGCCCTTGGTCTAGCAAATCAGATAACCCAGGGAGAGCAATGGAAATACCTGCTTTCTTGCTGTCTGTGGCATTGACATACACATGGGCTGGAAATTCCCAACACTAGGTTCTCTTATGCCATGTGCTTTATATATAGGAGGCCTTTGATTCAGAGTTTGAGGCTGACTATGTACTCTAGTTTCCCAGAGCTGCCAGTTTCAGAGTTCCTTCTTTGACTCTCATTTCTGGTCTTTGGCTCCGCCTCCTGACTACAGATGATCTCTTTGTTTCTTTTGAGGAAGATTAACCCTGAGCTAACATCTGCTGCCAATCCTCTTCTTTTTGCTGAGGAAGACTGGCCCTGAGCTAACATCTGTTCCCATCTTCTTCTACTTTATATGTGGGACGCCTGCCACAGCATGGCTTGATAAGTGCTATGTAGGTCCGCACCTGAGATCTGAACCGGTGTACCCGGGGCCGCCGAAGCGGAACGTGCAAACTTAACCGCTGTGCCACTGGGCCGGCTCCTACAGATGGCCTCTTATGGCATACTGTTCACTCTCTGAGGTGTAAATATTGCCAAGGATCTCCTAATTAACAAGGGCCCGGAGCTCTGGCTTTAGACTCAGCCACACATCTTGACCTAGTAAGTGACCAGAAAACAAAGCAGGCTATCTGCATAGAGATTTGAATGAATGCATGAATGAATGAACAAATGGAAAGGCAGTATTTTTAGGTATCTTCTCCGTCTCTAGCTCAGCAATTTATTATGATTTGGGTCCAAAGCTCCAAGCCATATAATAACATCCATCCGTTGAAATTTAGGCGAGCTATTGAAGATTCAGCTCCACTTTGCTTCAGGGCTCAAGTGTCAACAGAGAAGCGAGAGCTGCAAATCATGAGCATTGGCACTTCCCTCAGATAGACCTGGGTCTGAACCTGTCACTTATTGTATGACCTTGGGCAGGTGTCTTTAACTTCTCTGGTCTGTCTCAGTTTCTACTTTTGTAAAATGGGGTAATAATTGTACCCACCTCAGGGTGCTTGTGAGGATTAAATGAGATCATGTGTATAAAGCACTTAGTAGAATACCTGACGCAGGGTAAGCTCTCAAATGACAGGGGCTGCTATTAGTATGTTGGTCAGCCTGACCCCTAAGCCCTCCTCTGAGGACCAAAGTGACGTTGTGTTACAGAGCTCCACTGGGGCTTCTTGCCAATTCTGGCAGGATTTTTCCTCTCTGGGTGTTCCCTCTCAGGTTGATGGAAGCTCCAGGCTCAGAATCAGGTCAAGGGTGAGGTTGTGCTGTCTGGTGGCTATGTGCATGCTCTCTGGGCTAGAGGCTGCTATTGTGAGGGAGCCTGGGAGGAAACCTTGGGCATGGCTGAGACAATGCTAGGGCCAGAGGGGCTGAGGCACTTACATTCTGCTGGCTTTGACTCTTTCATATGGAGCACCAGATGCCTGGCCAGAGGTTGACATGCCTCCTGCTCTGCCTTGTGTGTGCCATCTGCCTGGCATTTGAAATACACTTGGGGTTTTGCTTAAGAATCCACAGAAGTCATTTATTTTCATCAGAAATTGCTTCCCTTTATACATCCTTTCTTACTGAATCTAAAAATAATAAAATTAGAAGTATATAGTGTGGACAGGTAACACTGACGCTCTCCATTTCCACTCTCAAGAGCTAACCGTGGTGAAGTTTGGTGTATATTCCTCCAGATGTTCTGCCTACCAGTATTCAGGGCATCTGTGTTTTATGCAAGGAATGTGTTCCTGAGGGCCCCACATAATTAGAAATTTGCATAATTCCAGACCAGTCCTAACAAAGGAAGGCCAGAATTTCTATTTATCAGCTAAAGTGGCGCCACCATGTGGCAATAGTGTAAACATGGCTTACAATTCACTTGGCCTTCCGGCTTTGAAATTATGTGATTCTTGGTGCATTTTCATTTGGGGAGATTTGCATTATTTCAAATGTTGTATATAAACTTGGACTAAAATATTTTCATTTCAAAATCTTATAATTTAAATTTATTTAAAATGTGACTACACTGTGTTAAAAAATGGGGTCATATTACAAAAGCTGTTCCAAAACTTGCTTTTGGAAATTGAGATAACAGTATATCTTGGATATTCTCTCATGTCAGCAAATATTCTTCTACCTCTTTCTTATTAAAGGCTATGGATCATTCTGGTATAGCGGTGTATCCTAACGCATTTAACCAGTCCTCTATATTGATGGATATTTCTCCCCAGGGATAAGGCCTCCCTCCTCTGCCTTTCTGTCATCAGGTTTATTCTTGGTACAAGGGACCTGGACAGGTCTGTGTAGTTCTTAGGGATAGAGACTTGAAGCCAGAGCAAATCAAACTTCTGCCTCTTGGGGGCCCACAAAGGCAGTGGTAACCCTGACCAGGGCCCCAGAAGTCACTTGCCTTTTTCTATTCCAAGCACACTTGGCCTTTTCACTGAACTGGCCTGGTCTGGTGTCACAGGGGAGATTCTCTGGAAGCAGATGCTGAAACAGAGTTTGAAGTGCAAGCTATTTATTAGAGATTTAACACCTGTGAAGTGAAAGAAGAGGAAGCCAGATTGGGCAGAGGAAGTTGAACTGCGAAGCAGGATGATCAAAGCATTGGCCAACCTGGTGGGGGGAGCTCGGGAGCAAAAACTGTCCATCAGAGCTGTCCTGTGTAGGGCCGCAACAGCTTGGCCTTTTTATACCACTGCCTTGTTCGGTCCTTGGATGCAGGTTCTCCCTGGAAGGGCATGATCTCAGGTGAGGCACCTCTCTGCAGCTGAGGTAGACCCTAAAGAAGATGACAGCTAGAGGTTGTCTGCTGACATCACTCCCAGGAGCTGGGCAGTAAGTCTTTCTTTGAAGTGGGGTTTGGGCAGTCCATCGCTGTGACCATCACATCTGGTCTTCCGTCCCCTCCCATGTGCATAGTAGGCTTCTCTGAAGGCCTGGTAGCCTCAGGGATTTTACATGTGAGGTCCAGCTAGGGTTTTGGAGGTTTGCAAACAGAAAGGGCTTGCCTCTGTGTAATGTAAGAGTGGCCGAGCAGAGTGGCAAGCAGTTCTCTACTGGGACACAGACACTAGGCTAGGGACTAGGTTTGGCAGCAGGGTACCTGTGTGCATTTGAGGATGACTGTCCATGTGTGCATGTGTGTGAGTGAGATATGGGTATTATACTATCTTCTACTGTGTGCATGGGGCATGTGGTGGCACTCAAGGAATTCTACTTGATGATCAATTGTTCATAGGATTGCAGATAGACTATCAGGGTTAGTTTCTGTCACTATCCCTCCCAGCATTGTTTCCTCTGCAAACTGGGTGAACATGCGCACCACATTTGCTCATGACCTGCCATGTTTGCCTTTAGGCCCGGCTTTGAAAATAAGACATCAGGAAACCATACTCTCAGGTTTTTCCCACAGCATTAATAAGCCCCTCTCAGAGTGAATTTGAGCAGTGCCTAGACCCCAGACAGACTCCCTGGATCAGACTGTCTGGAGATGTGACTGGGGTACCTGCGTTTAAACAAATTCCCAAGAGGATTCTGATGAACAACCAAAAGAACTAACCACTGGGCAGTACTTGTTGCTTTAATTGTTTCCTCAGCTCTTCTTGTGTGAGTTTTGTTTCTCCAGTCAGGAGGACTATTGTGTGTTCTAATGCTATGAGCTGATGGATGAGTAGTAGAGACTTAGTTTGCTATGGGTTGCTGTTTGTGTGTCTCTATGTGTGTGTACAGTAACCCACAAGAATTGTCGGGAATCTCTAAGACCAGAGATGAGGAAGTGTGTGTGTGTGTGTGTGTGTGTGTGTGTTCACGCGTGATTGCATTGGACAGGAGAATCAACCTTAGTGATGATATCTTTTGCTGCCTTTTGATATGTATAAAATTTCACACCCTCTTTTCCATGCAGTCTGAAATTTCAAAATAAGTTAAATATCATGACTAAAAGCGAATCAAAGCAATTATAACAAGAATATCCTTTTTCAAATTATACATTTGGATGTTTCTCATCCCTCCAAAATTCCAGAACTACAATAAAGTGTCACTAATTCAGTCAAATTGGGGGGATTTTGGAGGAGTGAGAAATCTGAATTGATGAATAAAGAAATTAAATTTTGTATCTTAGGATAACTCAGACTATCAGTAATATTCCAACTAGAGCACCTCCCAAATTCCTTATAGTGAATAGGTAAGAGTTATTATTTATTAACTATATTTAAAAATGGATTTGCTGGGGCCGGCTCCGTGGCCGAGTGGTTAAGTTCACGCACTCTGCTGCGGTGGCCCAGGCTTCGGATCCTGGACGCAGACATGGCACCACTCGTCAGGCCACGTTGAGGCAGCGTCCCACATCCCACAACTAGAAGGACCTGCGGCTAAGATATACAACTATGTACGGGGGGGGGGGTGGGGAGATAAAGCAGAAAACAAAAAAACAAGATTGGCAACAGTTGTTAGCCCAGGTGCCAATCTTTAAAAAAAAAAAAAAAGAATTTGCTAAATTTCCAAATACAGTTCGTTTTCTTAGACAGGTTAAACATATCCCCAGATTTATTAGCTGTATGGCCTTGGGCAAGTGGCTTTATTTCTCTGAGACACTGTTTTTTATCTGTAAAATAGGAATGATAATAATACCTAATCTACAGGCTGATTATATAAACTAAATGCAATAATTCATGTAAAACAGTTAATATAATACCTATTACATAGTCATTGGCCAAGAGATATTAAATGCTTTGTTTATAATAATGATGATGGTGGTGATATCTGTATCCTGATTTACAACCCAATCTGTGTAACCTGGAATGAGCTCCAGTTTCTCCATCTGTAAAAAGGGACAATAGAATCTGTCTCATAGGGTGGTTATGAGGACAAAATGAGATGTGTGTTGAGAGTGCCTTTTTTTGGTGAGGAAGATTTGTCCTGAGCTAACATCCACTGCCAATCCTCCTCTCTTTTCGCTTGAAGAAGATTAGCCCTGAGCTAACATCTGTGCCAGTCTTCCTCTGCTTTTTGTATGTGGGATGCCTCCACAGCATGGTTGATGAGTGGAGTAGGTCCACAACCGGGATCCGAACCCAGGAACCTGGGCCGCTGAAGCGGAGAATGTGGAACTTGAACCACTCGGCCACGGGGCCAGCCCTGAGAGTGCTTTTTAAACTGGAGCTCATGAAGCCCCACATCTAACTTATATATACTGTTTGTTTTCTTAAGAAATCCTTCTTCCAAAATAGCAACGATATAAACTCCATGGCAGTTTAGGTCAAATCAATATAGATTCTATGAATAAATGAATAAACGGTTTAGATGGAAGAAGAGATATAATTTTCAGAATGTTCAGTAGGGACATTATTGGGGGCCCTTGCTGTGTAGGCTGTAAAGAAGGTCTGCTCTTAAGCTAATAAAAATAACATCTCAGTTGTTGAGCAAATACTCTAACAGGCAGGAAGGATATAATCTGTGACCTTCAAATCTGACAAGGTCACATCCATGGGAAAGTGGATGCTTGTCTTCATCAGAAGGAGACTAGCTTCTTGTTCTAGAAGGACTTGGGCTGGGTGGCCAGTGGGCTTTGGCGTAAAAGCCATTCAACATGAAGATAACCTCCATGGTGACCCTCAGACAGCCCCTACAAGCCTGTGAATACAAATCCTCCCAGTTTTCTTTTGGCATTTTGGAGTTCAGAGAGTTTCCTGTGGGAAATGAGTGAAACTTTTGAGAGGGTCAGTGAATGACTGGCAGCGATATTCATCCAAGGATAAAATGTCAGGCAATTCGTGCTTCAGAAGACGTTTAGATCTGTAGATCAACCAGGGACATGTGTGGTCAAGTTGGTTCAATTTCATTATTTATTCATTTAATAAGCATTTATAGCAGAGCATTTTTAAACAAAATGCTCAAAGAATGGAATTTTCTGGCTTAACTTCCCTTTCTGAGCTAACCATGTATACCAATAATTATGAAAAGGCAACTGTTAAAGTTGATTTTCAAATTAGAATTCTAAAAGCCTAAAGGAGGAGGATGTTTATACATTAAAAAAAGTGTCTTTTTAAGCTATAGAATAGTATTGCTAATATTTCTCTTCTCCCTTCTCAGAGAAGACTTAAGTTTTTAAAAATCCATGGCAAATGGGAAAAAAGTAACAATCGCACGAATTCCTCAGCTTGCAACTCCTATACACATATGCCTTAAGTGTTTTCATAACTGGAAATGTTCTATTTTATTTTATTCTTCTTAATGTGAGATTTAATATGCAAAATAAAACACCAAAATTTGTATTGTAGATATACTTTGTAGGTATTTTGCATTTTGGAAGGCTTGGCTTTTGCATCTCTGTGACTCTTTTTGAGTGTTTCCGTCTGTAAAAGCAAAATGTGTCAAGGGGTCTCTGGGCTTTTCAGTTGGCTTGTTGGTGGTTGGCTTCTCATTTTTATGTTAGAATAAAAATTAGATTCAAGAATGCTCCATACCCAGAGGCTTTGACACCATATGAAACTCCAAGCTTTATGGTTCATTATGGGTGTAATCAGCATGCGTAATTACAGCTTTCAAAGTGACTTGCTCAAGCTTTTTTGCTTTTGTCTGAAAGCTTCAGTTAGGCAGCTTTTAGTGTGATGAACTTCACTTCTTCCTGTCTTCTCCATAGCATTAGTTATCTGTTCTGGCAACTTCTGCTCTAAAAACAGGTGCTACTTCAGGGAACTTCTTATTACTATGAGTTTTGCTCATTAAGTGTCTACTTAGTGGAAAGTATTATACAAAGCCTTTTGGAAAGGGAGAAAGGACAATAACTACCACTACCTAGCTTGGCCCTTCATCAGTCTTCACCTCCTGGTTGAGAGGACTAGGGCTCACTAATATCTGTATACTCCTCTTCTTCCTGAGCACACCACCAGACTGCCTTTCTCTGACCTCTTGCTTCTAGATGGGGCTGTGTCACGGTTCTTGCCAATGGAATGTGACCTAAAATGATGAGTGCCACTTCTAGGCCTGGCACATTAAAACGTCCTTCATAGCCTTCTGTGTACTCTCCTTTTATCTGCCTGCTGGATGAAGAAGATCCCATTAGCATATAATTCTTTTGATTCTCATCTGATTCATCCTCTTTGTGGCCCAGGGGGTCCTCTAGTATGGGTGGGAGGGATGGGAAAAGCATAAGAATAACAAGAAATAATGGGATAGGAACCATGATGGTTAATATGTCGATATCATCCTGCTTCCACAAAGAAAGAATCTGCCATCTGGTAGCATGACAGAAAGAATCAGACTTGAAGAGTAGAACTGAGTTGGGTTAATGGCAGAACACTAGCATGTAGGCCCAGAGCCATCTAGGACCCAAAACCACCCTGTGGCTCCAGCCTCAGTGAGGCCTGACCCTCGGCTGAGTCTTGGATTCCTGTTACTCTTAATTTGAGAAATTTCTAGGGAAGCTATCACTAAAATGTCTCCACTTGGTTCCCTAAGCTAGGATTACCTCGGGTTTCCCCAGATCACTATCCTAGTATACAAATGAGGTCATATTAACAGCAATAACTCATGTTTCTTAACAGAGGACCCCAAGGAATTGATGGGTGGCATTAGTTTATTAGATATACTTAGATATATCTATATTCTAGTCTAGGCTCAACTTGGACATCCCCATCCCTCCACATACATACACATATGACTCCTTGTCTCCATCTTTGACATTCAGTTAGTCACCAAGTCTTTTTGATTCTACTGCCTTAAAATCTTTTGAATCTGTTCCTTTGACTCAGTCTCCATCCCCAGCACACTGCCTTAGGTATGGCTCTCATTTCTCATCTGGTTTACTAGAACACCTCTTAACTGGTTTTCCTAACTCTAGTCTGATATCTTTTCAAACATCTGTCCTCCACACTGCAGCCAGAGTGATCTTTTAGAAATGTAAGTACATCCGATCATGCATCTCTCTATCTTTCATTGGTTCTTTATTGCCCTCTGTATAAATTTTGAACTCCTCACCTTAGCATACGGGGTTCTGCATGACCTGACTCCTCTTTAGTATCATCTACCACCTCTTCCTGACCCACTTCACCTTCACGCCTACCTTATGGAACTATTTGTAGTTTCCTGATTGATGCAGTTTCATACTTAGGGGCTTTTGCACATGCTGCTTCTTCAGAGGGCTTTCCCTGCCCAGGCCATACCCCGGATGAATTAAATTACAATCACTTGGTGGGGTGGCAAGACACGAAAAGCCTCCCTCGGTGATTACACTGTGTACCCAAGTTTGAGAACCAGCACTTTAAACTGCAAATCAAACATTATCTCCTCTGAGAAATGTCCCTTGAACCCCTAGTCTGATCAAGTTTTTCCTTCTCTCTGTTTCCATAATACCATCTGTGGCCTTCTATCATAACAGCCATTGTTCTGTATAGAAATTGCTCGTTTATTCATTTGTCTCTGTTGTTATACTTTAAACTCCTTGAGAGCATGGACCATGTCTTAAATGGCTTTGTATCCCAGGTACATAGCATCATGCCTAGCACAAGGTAGGTACAATAAATGAATATATAAGTTTATGAAATGTTGAAAAAATTTATACAGTACTTACTATGTCCTATGCATGATGCTAGCAGGTTTTCATATTACCTCACTTAGTGTGCACAATTCTGGGAAATATGGATTACTATCCTTATGTTACAAATGAAGAAAATAAGGATCAGAGAGGTTAAGTGATCTAACCTTAACCTACATAGCCAATATTGGGTGTAGGATTTAATCCCAGATCTTCTAACTCCAAATTCAGTGTGTTTATTTCTATCTATGGCTGACAGAAAATAATGCTAGGTAAGCTGTATATCACTTGTATTAATTTTCTATTGCTGCATAACAAATTACCACAAACTTAATGGCGTAAAACAACATCCATTTATTAGCTCACAATTCTTTAGATCAGAAGTCTTGATACAGTGCAGCTCAGCTGGTTCTTCTGCTTAGAATCTCACAAAGGCTGAAATCAAGGTGTCAGCCAGGTTGAGTTCTCATCTAGAGGCTCTGAGGAAAAATCTGCTTTCCAGCTCATTCAGGTTGTTCGCAGAATTCAGTTCCTTGCTGTTACAGGACTGAGGTAGCTATTTCCTTGCTGGCTGTCAGCTGGGGCCTGCTCTCAGCAGATAGAGACACCAATTTTCCTTGTCACATGGTTCCCACCATCTTCAAGCCAGTAACAGCATGTCAAGTCTTTCTTGTGTATTGAATCTCAGATTTAAAGGGCTCATGTGATAGGTCAGGCCTATTTCAGATAATCTCCTTATTTTAAGGTCAACTGATTTGGAACCTTAATTATATCTGCAAAAGCTCTTTACAGCAGCACCTAAGTTTGTGTTTGAATAACTGAGAGAAGGTGTATGTACACTAGAGGCCTGAATCCTGGGGATCATCTTAGAATTCTGGCTGCCACACTGCCTTATGCTTTATATGTGGTTTTGTCTTCACATATGTTATTTCATTGTATCTTTTTCAACAACCATACTAAATAGGCAGGATGGTATTATGACCACTTTTTAAAAAATACATATGAGGAAGTTGGAGCAATGAAAAGCAGCCGGTTGATGTCAGAGAAAGAATTAAAACTCTTTCTCATACAGTGCTGTCTTTTAATGCCACACCCATCATTGCTTTCAAAAAAATTCATAATCTAATTTGAGTATAATAGAAATGAAGAGCAATCACAGTCTGATGTAAGTAGATTTTCTCCAATGTAAGAAGACTTCACATTGTATTCTTACAATGTATTCTAATCCATTTGTATAAATGTTTACATTATAAGGAAGGATTAATCATGTTATAAAAATGGTTTACAGTAGAGCCCTTTAAGTTGCACCTATTATCACCTCTACCTGCTTAGTGAATAATGATGATAGCTAATATTTGCTAATGTTTTACAGCTTGCAAAATATTTCCATCCGTGCTTTATTTGCTTTTGTGCCCACTATCAATGAAAATTATATTTATTGTAATAAACGCTTGTACATGTGAAAATGAGGGAAGTCATTTAAATTAGAGTTTAAAGTGACTTGCATCTTTAAAACTTTGATATTTACTGAATTCTCAGGAACATCCTTTTGTGAAAAGAGAGGCGTGCCTGTAGGAGGCGTAGGTGTAGGGGTGTGTGCATGTGTGTGTGTGTAGTTACAAAGAAATGTAACTGATTCTGCTTCTGTGTGCAAATGTAAGCCTATATCTGTGATTTATTTGTAGTTGCAGCTGGCTTATTGGAAGTCATATTGACAGAGTGGAACCAAGGACTGAGGCTGCCGAGCAGGATGTGTGTGTGTGCCTGTGTGTGGTAGGGACACACAGAAAGTCACTAAAAACAGTGAGAAGGAAAGTTGGAGAGTGAGAGATTAAAATGGAGAGAGCACTTAAATATCTGGTTGCAATGGGCACAAATTCTCCTTTGCCTGACTCTAACGGGAAAGTTCGTTCTTTCATGCTTAACCCGCCTTCCACTTCCCCTTACCAGCTCTGGCAGCTCAGCCACCTGAAGGATAGTTAGTAGTAGCGGCTTGAGAGGTAGGTGTTTCTATACTGCTGAGAACTCTCTTTGCCTCTTTCCTATAACTGGGAGAGGCCATATCTGTGGTTCCCCACTATGAATAGAGTCATTGGCTGCAAGGGGACAGATTTTAGGCTCCTGCATTCCTCTCAAAAATCAGTGACATGTACTGACAAGGGCCTTTTGTCACTGACAGTAATTTGATCATGGTAGTAGGGAAGAAGGCCTTGCATTTTGGGGGACTAAAAATGTATTCAGGGGAGCACTTTCAAGATACATATCTACTGAAAAGGAGCGAGAGGACTGGAGGATCTTTGAGCAGGGCACAGAGTTTCAGAGTTGCTGATCTCTATGTAGTCATTTGGACTAAAAGATCTGGCTATCTATGCTTAAGGGTAGAAATATGGGCTTTGGGGATGACATTATGCAGGATGAGATTCCACCTCTGAGAAGTGAATTGGGTCTTGGGTAATCTCTTCAGATGTTAACTTTAGAGGGAGAAATTGCTTCTTTATGCTACTTGATAAAAGGATGATAGGTCTAACACACTGATTTGTGATTCCAACTTTCTGCCCTGTCAGTCTGCCAGGCCAGAAAACTACCATCCGAGATCTCTAAGAAAGTAGTCTTCTTTTAAAATTCCACTAATTCACAATATGTGCTTTCTGTGGCCAAGAAGACTGGAAAATAAAACTCTCTTCTTTTTCACAAATAAACAAACAAAAACCCCCAAATAACAAAAAGCAATTCCCCAAACCCACGTATACACAAACACAATTAAAGGAGAGTCCAATTATATTTCTTCTTTTGGTCTTGACATTAGGGACTTAGTGGTTAAGTATATTAACTTTGGAGTCAGACAGAACTGGATTTTATTCCGTTCTGTCAATTAATAGCTTAGTGATCTCTGGCAAGTCATTTTTCCTTTCTGGCCTCAGTCTTCTTATCCATAAAATTGGAGATAATAATAATACTTTCCTTACAGGGTTATATTGAATATTAAATGAGATAGTAAATTTAAAGTATGTAGTACGACAGTGCCTGGAACATAGTCAAGTATTCAATAAATATTAGCTGTTATTACTGTTATAAATAACTAGTTGTGGAAGTTGACATGTATTGCTATTTTAAGACCAAGAACACCCTGTTGCTTTCAAAGACAGTCTTATGGCCTCTGCTGTCTCCTTATTGAATACTTTATACATGAAAAGAGAGAATTTCTTTTTAGATCTAATTTTCCAAGCAGCCTCACTGTGAGTTCTACAGGTCACTGAGCAAAATAGTGAAGTGGTGTAAAGCGGATCTTGGGTTTTCAGCTGAGAACAGGCTTTTATTTCCACTAAGGAAGCAGTATCATGAAGTGAGTGAACTTGGGGGGAAAACCCCAACAATTTGGGCCATACAGAAGAGCATGTGTTTTCAAGAGGATCAAGGGAGGATATTGAAGAAAGATGCTTAACAAGGAGCATAGTAAATGGTGATAATAGTAATACTTAAACTTTATGAGGGTTGTCGTGAGGATTAAATGAGTTAATACATGTACAATGCTTAGCATAGTTTCTGGAACACGTAGCAAATGCTCAATAAATACTAGCTATAATATTTATTAGCATACAAGCTCCGTTACCACTCCTTGGAGATTCCGATTCAGTAGATTTAGAGGGACCTGGGAATCTTCCTTTTGTAAAATTTTCTCTAATTGATTCCTAGGCCTTAAATGGAAGCAAGTTGCCACATATCCCTGCTGTGACATGTGATCATGTCTCCTCTACTTCCACAAGTCATGCTGGTCTCCCTAATTTAGGGTAACAGCCAGTACTTCAGTAGGGACTCAGTGAAATAAATCATACCAGAGAACTGCATACTGGAGTAACATAGTCATGTCCTGGAAGCTGCTATTTAGGATTCATTATATCTCTGGAAATTTGTGCCATTCTAGATTAAGAAGAATATCTTCTATTTGCCTACCAGCAATAGCCGTCTTGGTTCAAGTTCAAAAACAAATCCTTTAATAGGATTATTGTCTATTGATAGAAGACTATAATTTTTTTTATTCTAGAAATGTCTGATCAGTGCTTCCTCTTTACCAGTCTCTCTTTTCTTCATGCTTAGAGCAAAGTGTTTTGGTGTATTGTAAACTAGTAAGTGGGGTGGAAGCTCATTCAGAATGACAAGGCAGGTGGATTAATTTTAGTACCCTGGATTTGGGGCATGAATGAAAGAGGCAGAAAAGATAGCCCAGCTCCTAGGACTTTTATGGCCAGCTCTGTGGAGGTTTGCCCAATTCTCAACTCATTCCATTTCCTTCTTCTGCTCCGACATCAGAAAGCCAAGCAGGCTTTTTGATTCTCAAGGAATGAAGGGCAAACAGTATTATGCAATTCTTTGTCACCACCAAAGTCCTAGTAAGACTGCAAAGATAACTTCTCCTCTTTTTTTTTGAGGAAGTTTAGCCCTGAGCTAACTACTACCAATCCCCCTCTTTTTGCTGAGGAAGATTGGCCCTGAGCTAACATCCATGCCCATCTTCCTCTACTTTACATGTGGGACAGGCGTGGTTTTTGCCAAGCGGTGCTATGTCCGCACCCAGGATCCGAACTGGTGAACCCCGGGCCACTGAGAAGAGGAATGTGCGCACTTAACTGCTGCGCCACCGGGCTGGCCCGAACTTCTCCTCTTAAATGACCTCATTTTGAAGCAAAGGCAACAGAGACTGTTGGTGATAGCAACTGAGGCTTCAGTGAAACAGGTCTCCTATTACTGCTTGTTAATTTCAAATCCATAGATGCAGTGTGATTTTTTATCCCTACTTCCATCTGGAAATGTGGGATGACGGATCAGAGCCATCTTTTCTCTTACTTCACCAGTTGAATTAAGTCCCAGGAAGGACTAGCCTTGCCAAGGCCTCCTCCTTTCATCCCAGTTCTCAAGAAGCAGGGTTTACATCAGAGCCACTATTTACAGAGGAGGAAACAGAGGCTTAGAGAGGCCAAATAATTTACCCTGCGTCTTGCCCAGAGGTAGATGTACTCAAACCCATGTAATCTGACTCCAGAGCCCCAGCTATTAAACAGCCTCTAGGTATATTTTAACAAAAGCTCTGTAAGAAACTCAGATTAAGAACGCTCGATTTGTTTTTGAACTAGAACCAAGATGGCTATTGCTGGTAGGCAAATAGAAGATATTCTTCTTAATCTAGAATGGCACAAATTTCCAGTTAAGAACTCTCGATTTATTTCTTGAATCTTTAAAAATTATTTAAAGTAAGTTTTAAGTATTTTAAGTAAAAAAGTAATGCATAAGCTTACAAGAGCTCATCCAGTGAGAAGCGAGTCTCCCTCTCCCACTATCCTAGTTCTGCAGTTCTCAATCTTCCGGTTCCCCTCCCTAGAGGCAACTGCTGTTTTTTGCCTGTCTTTCCAGAAGCATTCTGAGTATATACTGAATATCTCTATCTATCTATCTATCTATCTATCTATCTATCTATCTATCTATCCATCCATCCTCAAAAGATATACTGTTAAAAGATAAATGGAAGCATATCATACATACTGATGTTTCCAGTCTAACTCAGAAATCCTGCCTTGGCAAATAACACCATCTCCAAGATCCAAGAAAACCTACTAGCCAAACGCAAGTGAGGACAGGATGGATATGATGTTTTATACACCCATGAAAAACCCGGTGCAGTAAAGAATTCATTCTATAGTGTCAAGCAGTTAATCTGGATAGGAAGTGACTTCATCTGAAAGTGTCTGCTTTGAGGGGCTCATGCTCACTTGGGTATACACTAGATGCCATTGCTCTCTGAGTACAGGGATCTCTTATGTCTTAAAGAGTATTGTATCCCACTCAGCATCTAATGAGCTTAGTTCCTTGTGTGTAAACACTAGGTGCTCAATAATGACAGTACGTATGCCTGAATTTGTTTGGTTTGCAATAGACTGTGGGTTACTCCTCTAATAACTCCTTTTGTTCTCTACTTTTGCTCTTCAGTACCAAGGTGCTCTGAACTCTTAATGTGTACAAATTTTGAATCATGCTGAAAATCCAGCTTCCTGCACACTAGCCAAGATTGCTGGTATGGACAATCATGGTACAAAAAGAAATCCTAGTATTTTTACTTTCAGAAAAGCATTAACAAAATACCGCATAGCACCTGAGGTCCACAAGAACACAAACAAAATAGCACCTACTTATTTTAAAAAAGAGATGTTTTGCTGTAAGTTATAAAGAATTGGTGTTAAATTTCTAAAAACAACTACTATCAGTTTTAAAGGGGATAAAGTTTATGACAAGGATTATGAGTGTGGGAGATAAAGACAGGATATATGTGTGCATAGTCAAAAAGCAGAGATTTTGGAATGGAACAGACTTGGATTCCAATCCTGCTTTGCTTTTAGGGACCCTGAGCTAGTTCTCTCTGAGCCATAGTTTCCTCATCTGTAAAATGGGTATGATCAAGATTAAAATCTTCTTATTATAAAATGAACTTAAGCAAACTAAACATTCATCAAAGGAACTAATCCTTTTATTATCATTGAGGCAAACAAAACCTCCAAAACACATAGGAATATCTTTCCTTTTTAATTTTTCCCTTAATAGCCTATACATATTTTCACTGTTCAATTTGAATCTTAATTTTATACTCCAAAAGCCCTTTAACAGTTTCTCTTTGACTCTTGGTTTTATTACCTTTCCCAATGTGGAAGGCAGACTTCTAAGATGGCCTCCAATGCTCCCTGACTCCTGGTATTCATGCCCTTGTGTAATCCTCTCTCAGAATAAGCTGGATCTAGTGACTTGCTTCTAAGGAATAGAATACAGCAAAAATTATAGAATATCACTTTTGTGACTAGGTTATAAGACTGTGCCTTTCATCTTGCTAGCTGACTCTCTCTCTTGCTGGCTTTAATGAAGCAAGATGCCATGTTGAAGAGGCCCATTTGGCAAAGAACTGAGGGTGGCTTCCAGCCAATAGCCAGTGAGGAACCTTGGGCTCACAGCCTGTGAGGGCTTGAATCCTGCCAGCAACCACATGAATGAGCTTGGAAGTGGATCTTCCCTCAGTTAAGCCTTGAGATGAGACCCCAGCCCTTGCCAATACCTTAATTATAGCCTGTGAGAAACCCTAGAGCAGAGGACCCAGTTTAGCCATGCCCAGATTCTTGACCCATAAAACTGTGAGATGATAAATGTGTGTTATTGTAAGCTGCTGAATTTTAGGGTAATTTGTTATGCAATAGGAAACCAGTATGCCTAGAATGGGCTTTCTAGTGTTATTTCCTAGAAGTCAAAAGAATGATCTGTGCCAGACTTCCAAAAGAAAAATATAATAATAATAATAATAATAATAATAATAATAATAATAACAACAACAACAACAACAACATTGTCTATCATTTATTGAACATTTTATATGTGATAGGTATGGTATTAATTGCTTTACTTTATTAAATTCATCGGCTTATTTAATCCTCATGACAACTCTATGAGGTAGGCATTATGATCTCCATTTTACAGATTAGAAAACTGAGTCACAGAGATCTTAATTAACTTGTTCAATGTAAGACAAAGAGTGGCCCGTATCACTTCAAAATTCCTGCTATTAATCAGATAAATGCAGTTGGCTTCCTCACAATATGATGACTTAAGATGTACTCTGTGCTTAGCTCAGTGCTTGGCACATAGTAGGTGCTCAGTCTATGTAAGCTATGATTATTAGACCTTAAACTCACAAGAAAGAGCCTTTGTGTCAGTCTGCATTCAAAAACCATGTCTTCACACCCTGCTGGGGTATGTGGTCTTGCTCATAGTGGTTACAGTGGTCCACACATCCTGAACAAGGTCCCTCTTCAGCAGATGATCTTAAAAACCTATCCAAAGATGTCCTCTTAGGAGGCCCATCCAGCATGTTGCAATATGCTGAACTTATTTTCATTCTGCTTGGGTGCTACCATTGAGCTCTGGGGGCTCTGGATCTATTCCTGTAGATTACCCAGACCAGTATACATATGCTGGGCTACTTAGAATAGTGATTGAATTTGAGGCAACAGTTGCCTTCCAATGATCTGTTGCAGCTGAAATTAAATACTGATTGCTTTTATACCTCTGCAAGGCTTGGTTAATTCCTATTTGCAGATGGAATTTTACAGGCAGCATATTTTATAGAGCACTTACCCTAATGATAATAACAGAAACACCTTAGAATTGTGTCAGCCTGATTGTTTATAAAACACTTTCATATGCATCTCATTTGATTCCATGGCACTTCATCTATGCCTTATGAAATGACTGACTTTCTACTTAGTTTTATAGCTGTTTATATAAATGAGGCAGTATGGTCTGGTGGGAAAATCACAGATTCTGGCATCAGCAGACGTAGGTTTGAATCCCAGATCCACCACTTACTAGCGTGTGACGGTATAAGTCTGTGATCCTCACTGAGCTTCTGTTTTCCTCATTTGTAAAATGGACTTAGTTATGCTCATCTTATACGGTTATTGTGAGGAATGAGATAACATGTAAAGTGCAGGACAATTAATAAGAAGTCAACTAATATTTTCTCAAAAATATTGCTGGTTAGTATGCTGTTAGCTAGCGAAATCTGTGACTGATTTTTGTATCTCCAACAGGCCTGGCATTGTGTCTTCTATCTTTTAGAAAGAAGCTCAGTACATACTTCTTGAATGGACAAGCCTGAGGGTAGTCAGGGAAGTTATTATTATCTCAGTAGATGGAGGTTAAATGGGCTGCCAAGGGCACACATAGCTGATAAATGATAGAACTTGAATTTGAGTTCTGGTCATTTTCTGCCTAGTCCAATGCATCTTCCTGTGGTCTTTTGGATTGGCTTGCAAGATTGATGTGCTGGGAATAAAATCTCTTGTAGAAGAGAGCCTAGCAAAAGCCCAGGCTAGGTTCTCCATTAGCATTCAGATATTTTTGGGCATGCTAAAAAGGGGCCCCCCCCCCCCCCCCCCACCACCATAGGCTCCGAAGAAGACTCCTGAGAAAGAGGGCCATGTACTCATGCTAGGTTCAGTAATAGAGTCTTAGTTGTTAGAGGTTTTGGGTAAATCTGAGTATAGTCTATTGCCTGCCATTCAGATTTACCCATTGGCCTAGTTCCCCAGGAATTTGTGTCTAAATAGACACAAAGGTTGAGGGATACTGAGAGTAAAAACAAAAGACAAGCACGAAAAACAGTAGTTTCTCTAAATATGTCTGTGAGACATTGGAAGGGAGATAAGGCAGCCCAGCTTTTATGCCTACCTAATTGGGAGGTAGCTCATAATATAGCCGACTTTGGCACATGGGGTTTCCAGGGAACAGAACTCAGCTTTGGCACTTGGAGGGCTGTAGCACATCAGTGACGCCAGGGGTAGCACATAGCTGCAGATGCTACCCAGCCTCCGGTAATCAACACAGCAGTAGCACCTGGTGCCATTTTGTTTCAAGTTTAGTACAAGGCAGTATCAGTGGCTTGATGTGGCTCTGGAGGCTTTGGGAACAGGGGGAAGCAGTATCCTGGATATAAGCATTAATGCCCTTATCTTTCATGGTGAACACTGGTAGCAGTGACGAGGTGCCTGTGATGTGGCTTCTATAGTAGCGGAGGCCCAGGAGGTCCCCATGGCTGAGAAGGCTTCTTTATGAGTAGACTTGAGACAACCACTGGGGCATATGAGAAGTAACTGGAGGACCTAGGAATACCATAATGATAGGTTTGGTTGAAAACCAGAGAAACGCTGTTTATGACCACTAATATTCTGTTTTTACTTGTAGCTTGGTATGGTTTGGGGAATTACAGATTCATAACCTGACAGCAAATGTCAGATTGATAACAATTTACCCTGTAGTCTGGAGTTCTTTTTGCTCCTTTTTCCCCAGTATGAGAGGTGCTAATTGCCAACGGTAGAATCCTACCTCCTTCCTCCTGTTCTTTGCCTCCTGTGCCAACACCCTACAAGTTCAATACTCTATGCTATCAAGTAGAATTTCTAGATGCACAGAGATTTGAAAGAGAGGTTTCTGAATGCTACTCCAAATCTCCATCTGACCATTTGGAGTAACTCAAGCCAATAGGCTAAAACTTCCAGGATGATTTCGATGAAGGTGGTAAGCACTTTGGAGCTTCTGAGGGGTGGGAGTTGGGGAGGTAGCGGCAGGGTGGGGGAAGCCACCCAGCATTAACAATATGTACAGAGATTGCTAGTCATTTGTTTTGCAGTGGTAGCATGGCTATGCTTCCCTCTTACAAAGTGTTGCCTGTACAAGGGCTGAGATGGTGGCATGATGCCTTTGCTGTCAGTGATACGAGTTGCATCTACCTACTCTAAGAGAAATAGAACAAGCTTCTTTCCCTCATGATGATCTAATTGTCTTTCTTGTTCTTCAAGGTTAGCCAAAGATGTGGTAAAGGCATTAGATACATGTCAAGAATGACACCACCACCAGCAACAAGAGTCAACACTTACATAGCACTTATTCTGTTTCAGGCGCTCTTCTAAGACACACACACACACACACACACACACACACACACACACACACACACTTTTTCTTCATTAGTCCATGTGCCTTCTCACGATGGCTCAGAGATTGGGTGAGAGAGTTTTCTTCCTCAGTCAGGTGAAATTACATTTTCCCAAAATGTGTTTCTAAGACCAGTTGTTCCAGGGAAGTTTAATAGCTGGTATAAAAAAAGGGTTCCCTGGTCAAGTAAGTTTGGGAGACGTTGGGTTATACAATGTAAGCATATTTCTGTACTGCAGGACTTCCCAGTGGGCTAATGTGTATGGAGACTTTTTGAGAGGGGGGAAAATAATAGATGGAATATGAAGAATTTCCCAAAGAGAGGAAGCAAAGCATGGTGTTATTGGGGGGGGGGGCATCTGGCAGCAGACTTTCTGGGTTAAGAACCCAGCTAGGGGGGTTGGCCCCCTGGCCGAGTGGTTAAGTTTGTGCACTCTGCTTCGGCAGCCCAGGGTTTTACCAGTTCAGATCCTGGGCACGGACATGGCGCCGCTCATCAGGCCATAGTGAGGCAGCATCCCACATAGCAGAGCCAGAAGGACCTACAACTAGAATGTACAACTATGTACTGGGGGACTTTGGGGAGAATAAGAAGAAGGGAAAAAGGAAGATTGGCAACAGATGTTAGCTCAGTTGCCAATCTTTAAAAAAAAAAAAAGAACCCAGCTAGGATCTCTCACTTGCTCCTTATGGGACCTTGGAAAAATTTATTTCACCTTTTTGTGCCTCAGTTGTCTTTACCTGTCAAACGGGAATGATAATGGGAATAATACTTATCTCATAGGGTTGTTGTAATATACATAAAGTACTTAAAAATTCTTGACTCTTAGGAGATAATAAATACAAGCTAATATGATTTGACTCTGTAACCCTGTTCCTGCAAAGCGTCTCACAGAATTAGGGTCTTAAAGCACACACATACTTTGGGAAATGCTGAGCTGGGTCGTTCTGCTATAAAGACTATAGGGGGATGACTTGGGGGAAGAAAGCAAATAAAGTAGGTCAAATCAAGCCTGAACGGAAGGTCTACAACTCTGGAGTTCAAATCTCAAAGATTATTTCCTTCCCCATCTCCAGATATTTTTTTTCTTTTTAAGGAGATAATCACTTGCTGGCCTCAGATTGGTTATATGTACTTTTTTGGAGGTAGGAGAATGGACTAAGTGACTGAGGTGTTTTGTCATTTATCCAATGACTTGAACGGCTTTGATTTCTGCATCTGAAAAATGGCTATAGTAGTGCTGAATTGCATCTTGGAATTTTGCTAGGACTAAGGAATAAAACCAAACGTGCAAGATTAATCCAAGTCCACAACCAAATTTAATTACCTTCTCACGCTCCAGTTTCATGAGAAAATAGCAAATGGCAAGAAATCAAGTTGCACCCTGACTGGGCAGACTGTTCTTTGTGAGCTGAATGTTCTACACCTCCAACTACCTTTTAGAGACAGGTGGTATCATATAGAGCAGTAGTTCTCAAACTATCACATGTATTAGAATCACCTGTGTGGCTTGTTAAAGTACAGAGGGCTCACCCCCAAGCCCTGAGTTTTTGTTTCAGTAGCTCTGTCGTGGGCAGGGGTAGAGGGAAAAGGACGAGAATTTTGTTCCCAGGTAATGCTAATACTGCTGGTTCAGGGACCATACTTTGAGAACCACTGATACAGAGGTAAGAGGAATGGACACTGAACTTGGACAGACCTGGGTTTAAATTCTAGTCCCACCACTTAGAAGATGTAGAATCTGGGTTAAATTCCTTACTCCCTGTGCCTCAGCTTACCTATCTGTAAAGTGGGGCTAATAGTAGCACCTACCTCATAGGGTTGTGAGGATTAATGAGTTAATATACATAAAGCCCTTAGAACAGTGCCTGCTATATTAGTGTTAGTCATTACTGTTGTTATTATTGTTAGTAAGAGGTCAGGCCCCTGAGTTGGAACAGGAGTTCTAGGAGTGGGAAAGGAGCATTGATATGGCAATTCATATCATTCCCTTTTAATTTACCATGTAAAAGGGCATTAATGTTAGAACTTGACACCTTGGCTTTCTAGAGATAGAGAAGCTTTGGGGCAGAGCTATCTAAATCCTGAGGGTTGATTTGCCCTCCCCTGTTTTCTGATTGACAGCTGGTCTCTCAACTTTCCACCATCTCTTCTGCTGCACAACATGCTGGAGTTCCTCCTCTCTTAGCAAAGCACTACGGTATAAGTTTGGACACAGGCCTCTAAGGCAGATGCTCTATGCCTCTTCGGGAATCTCATAGCAATATTTTCATTCCAGGGAACATTGATGAAGTGCTCACTTATGTTCCAACCTCCATGGTTTGATGTCTCTTTTAGAGTCCCAGCTAATTATCCTGTAAAAAAAAAAAAAGTCCCAGTAAAGTTCTGATTCCTTTGGTAAATTACCCACAGAAGAGAGAAATTGATAAGTTTATAATCCATTCACCCTGCCCTGGGGTATGCCTCCTTTGTCTTGAAGTTCCCTATGAACCTCTCATTTTGATGATAATTTGGAAGCTCGTTAGCATCATCAGGATGCAGCTCTGTGCCCTGGTTGGGGGAAAGTGGGTAAATCTGAGCACAAGGTAACCGACTCGAGGTTTTTGGATGACAGTCCAGTGTGTTTTTAAAGATCAACTTTTGCACTTCATTGTGGTGGCTGATTCTGGTATGCTGGAGGGGAAGGTTAATAATGCCCAGTGGGTCCATTAGCTTTAGCCAAGTCTTCCTTGATGTACTGAAATGGAGTGCAGCTATCATCCACAGTGGCTTTCTCCCTCTGTTCATTAGTTAATGTCAGGGCTTTAATAGTACAGAGAAAAAGAAAGGGTGTGTGTGTTTGTGTGTACCCATTTGCCTTTTCCCTTACCAGCTGAGAGTAATTTCTTTCTTTCCACAAAGGGAGCTATGCCTTAATGGTAAGAGTTCTGGCCTATAGATTGGAAAACCTTGATTCTGGAACTAGCATCACCTCTGACTTGCTCTATGACCTTGGATGTATTAGCTAGATTTTCTGGGCCTTTGTGTCCTTTTCTGCAAAATAGGATGATCCTGATCTTCCACCTCATAGAGTTGTTGAATGTCTAATGAGATAATATAACTGGTCATGCTTTGGAAACTGATTAGTGCTTTATGGATATAGGAGATGATTATTATACCCCACAAATTCGGATTAGAGATACTGTGCTTTTTTTTCTCACACCTGCCAAGCCCTATTTAATGAGAATAACAATCCTTAGTTTTTTAAACTAAAAATGTAAATAATGATGTATATTTTACAGAAATAATTAAATTATAGTTCAATATTTTCCAAAGGGCAAAATAAGAAAAATCCTGTACAATAAAAAGCCCTGAGGAATTTATCTATTTGATGCTGCAAATAGATCACTTTCAGAAATAAAAATACATTTCAGAACTGACCAGTAGATGTCAGTGTTTGACAAGCACAGGGTTAGTTGCGGAGGCTCCCGCAGTTGCGTCTGGCTCCATTTCAGCTCTCGAGTTTCTCTGCAAAGGAGAGGGAGTTTGTGTAACTGAAGTAAAGATTTTGCTTTCTCACTTCTCGCCCTGTCTTGCGGAAAACAGCCTGATGCTCTGGGTAAGTCGCCGTGATCTTCACTTTCAGTGATTCCCTTTATAGATCTGCAGTCTGCTGAGAAGTTTAAAACACAAAATTAAACATGTGCTTAGCTCCCTGAAGGCTGCATACTTGTTTTTCTTCACAAAGGTGCTTTTCTTTTCCCAGACTAGCCTTCCTGTCCTACCCTTGTGTAATATTAATCAAATATAACAAGGAAATACTACTCTTTGGGGCCCAGATTCCAAAGCTCTTGAAACAAGGTCTTTATTTTTTGCTACAGAGTGACACTTGCTCTGATTTCAGATCATTTTCTAAAAATGGCAGCTCCTTGGTGTGTCATTTTTAAAAAGAAAATGTAGTCACATTGTGGCTGTGCTAAGCAGCCTCTTTCAGTCCTCTTTCATTTTACGCTTTTACCGGAAGGCTTGAAAAGAGGCGATGTAATTAGGTTCCAGTTGTCTCTGTTGAACTCAGAGATGCTCACCTTTTCTTGGGGGCAGATGAATTCCTGTTATGTTGGTTTCTTATCACATCCTGGATTAGGGAGGGAATGTGCAGCGAATTCAGAGTAAAGCTAGTGATAAAATCAACTTAGCTCTTTGAAAAGGCCGCCTGCTTTGCAGTTTTGGAATTCAGACTTGCGGGGCTATAACTCTTGAACAATTTTCAGGAGTGGGGTAGTCAGTATTTTTGTGCCCCTCTTATAGGCAACCAAACTCAGATGCATCTGGAAAGCATTTTGTGGAGTCATTTGGAATTGCAACATCATCTCTTTGGTTTGCTCCTATCCTTTTTACCCTCCATTTGCCCAAAAGGAATAAAATGCTTTAGTGACACAAAGTCAAAGGTGGATTTAGACTTTGGCTACACTTCCTGGAGACCAGTGGAAGGGGTCTGGATGTGACAGCACCTACAAGCATGGATTAGTGCTCTGCCGCAGCATCCTTAGTGGCTGCTGGCCAGGAGCTGGCCTTGTCCTGGGGAATGAGTCATCAGACATAAGCAACTTGCTCTTGGAGGCAGGCTTGGCACTAGTTTCAAGGTCCTCTTAGATCTGGTGCACGTCTGCTCGACTTCACTGTGTCTCAGCCTCCCTGGCTCTCCTCAGCAGTATTTGTAGTCTTGGAGGAAGAAAGGCCTCTTACCCTCTTACAGGCTCATTTTCCATTACCTTGCCACTTGCCAACTTGTTCCTGAGACCTTACCCCTTCCCAACTCCTGAAGGACCTTGTTCTCATACACATCAGCTTCCAGTCTGGCATCTTCAATCTCTTTCTCTCCTTGCTGCTTCCCCTCTGCCTTCCTACAAATGAGGGAGTTCAGGGCAATAGTTTTGGAGTCAGACATACCTCAGCCACTTGCTACCTGTCTGACATGAAGCAAGTTCCTTTATTTCTCTGAGCCTCAGTTTCTTAATAACAGTACCCACCTTGCTGTGTTTTGTATGGATTAAATGAGGTAATATATGCAAAGCAACTAGCACTTTGTAGGAGTTAGGTAATCCATAGCTGCTGCTGTTAATTTTATTGTTGACTATTTGACTAATTGCCTGCCTCCTCTGCTTTCTCTTTCCTCCCTTCAACTGTTCAATATTTCTAATGACTGGGTTCTCCTCATGTTTACTCATTGGCATTTACTCACTGTTGTAGGGGAGCAAAATTTGCTACCCCAAAGTGTCTCTTTAGCATGAGGATTATTTTAGGCTGAGTATTTTTAAGAAACAAAAGACTCAGGAAGTTTTTCTTTTTACTTCCCCCTTAACTGCCTAAAAGAGTTTAGATAGAGGACCTGTTCCAGGAAGGAGCTATCACCATAGATACTACAGTATAATATGAACTATGTGTGGTGGGCAGAGAGGAATCTAGTAAAGTCTGTTTGTTAAAATTTCTCTCTGTGTCCCATTGTTTCTTCATGGTCTAGCAAACATTTGTTTACCAACCATTTGCTCGTTTCACCTTCCTGTGAATTGTCTTCTTTCCCTTTGAATCTCCAGACCCCTACCCCCTTCTCCTTAGCTTAAGACAGGGATATAAGCCTCAACTGCCTGAGTGCCTAAGGGCTTCATATTCTTATGCAGCCCCTATATGTACGAAATTAAATGTAGTTTTCTCCTGTTAATCTGTCTCATGTCAATTTGATTATTAGACCAGCCAGAAGAACCTAGAAGGGTACAGGAAGATTTTTTTTCCTCCCCAACACTATCCATTCCCTCTTGTTTTGGCAATTTCAAAGCTTTTTCTTGTTCTCTGTTTCTTGCTTGTACTGTCCTGTCCATATTTTATAGATGCAAAGGTCATCTTGAATCACTCTGAAAAAAATTATTAGAATTTTTAAAAATCTCTTTTGTTCCCAGGATTATCTATATTCCAGAGTCTTTATTTTCCCTGTTTGCTCAATTATCTTCCCTTCTCTGATTATTGAAATTTTATCTATTTTTTCTAGGTCCAGCTCAAATGCCACACTCTCCATAAGGTTATCCTTAATCCCCCAAATTGGAAGCCAATATTCCTTCTCTCCTTTTCTTCTATAAAACTCTTGGTTTGTACCTTTTTATTCTATAGCGCCATATATTATATAGCTAAGTGCTTGTTTTTGTGGCTCAATTTGACGTTCTTCTTGGAGTATAAATTCCTGAGGGTCAAGGACTATGCTATATGTGCTAACCTCCATGTGGGTGTTTAGCAAACATTTGTTTACCAACCATTTGCTCAAAGCCTCTATGCCTTTATGGGGAGGGAGTTTGCTGGTCACCACTGCAGTATGAGAATCATATAAGACTGAAGTAAGTAACAATGGTCCTGGTAGATCAAGGATTGCAGTAGTCAACAGAGGAGGTGGTGGATCTTTTCTAGAAATCTTGGCAAATGGCTGTCCTCATTGGACTTAGATCAGTGAAGTGGAGACTTGCCTAAAGCGAAAGCATGGTCAAAATGAACTATTTTGGTTCTATAAGGACAATGGCTGTGAGTCCTGTGAGACTGCATTGCTGGGATGCCCTGTCCCCCTGTAGCAAATGGCCAATAACTTCAAAGTACATATGTGTCAGCAGATACCTGGCCAAGTAAGGGCTTAGCAGTGGGTTTGGACTGCATCAGGGTTTCTTCAGAGGGGATTAACACATATCTGAATGTTTTAACCTAAACTGCCCAGCAGAGAAATCCTTCACAACAAACATTGTAGTACAAATGTTTTTCTTTTCTGCTTGAGGCCTGTCAGTCTCACACATGCAACGCAAGGCAAGGCTAAGGCCTGACTGATTCAACTAGTAAGGATAAAATGAGCTGCTTTTAGATTTAGGCAGTTTAGTACTTACATAGACAGTGAAAAGAAAAATAAGCCAGAAGTGCCAGCTTCCTGTGGTCCTTGTCCCACACACTAAAAAGGATGACATGGAAATGAAAGGGACCAGATGACTGCAACTGAGTTGTGGGACACCCCGTTGCTGGCTGGGGCACCCAATCTAGGCTGCCACTAAGTAGTTTTATATTGTGCAAAACGTATATTTATATTATAAATTTATTTTTTATATTTATATAAAATTTGTATTTTATAAATTTATATGTTACACGTTAAAGCAGTTTTATATTCTGAGAGGGCAGGGCAGAAAACCCCATACCTCATCAGAACCTGGGAGGCTGTGAGAAATTGTCTCATGACAGCCTCCCAGGGGAGATAGGCAGGCGAGTGGGAGATGGCCTCATAGCAGCTCCTTACAGGCCTCCCATTCTCTCATGTTCCAGGAGGATCACAAAGCATTCCACAAGACTCAGGCTGTAGGTTAAGCCTTTGCCTGTGTGGCCTGTGTGGGTATGTACAAGGTTGCCTGGTGCCGTGACAGAGACGCTCCCTTACAGGACTCATTCCGTCTTTGGAGCCCGGTCACATGTTGACTGATAGTAGCTTTGGTTTCTGCATACAAAAAACTTCTGAAGAGCCTCCCCCCCTTCTCTAGATTCAGAGTTTAGGTGATTTCCAACAAAGCTATTTACACAATTTGCCGTTATTCTTATTTTTCACCCTGACCATTATACATTCTACTCATGTTAGGATGATTTACTTCCTGGCTTCCTCATCCAAGGTTCTTTTTTCACAAGAAACATCTAAGAAACTTCCAATCAGGATGGGAATTGGCCTCTAAATCTGAATCTCCTTGAGCCTGGCACCTCCAGTTGGCTTTCTTGCTCACTTTTCCCTGACCATTTGGTTTCTGCAGGTTTTCAGGATTCTGAACACGTATATGGTTTTTTCCTAGATGCCTTTGCTTACTCTTGGTCACATGTGTCCTTGTGGTTCCTGACTGCTTTGTCCAACCTTGGAGCACCAGCTTGATTGGGCTGTCAAACCCTAGAGCCTACAGCTTTTCACTTTCCTGCCTAGTTTCTGTTCCATTGTTCTCTTTGACCTTGGGTTCACATGTGCTCCTTAATCCCTGACAACTTCCCTGCCCAGCTACTAACCTATTGCCTAGTCTAGAGTCCTCACTTTGACATATCGCAGGCTCTCTGGATCCTGGCTCTCTGCCCAAGATCTTTCTGCCTGTGTTCTTAAAATTACTGACTTTTGTAAAACTACATATTGGACATGTCTAATCTAGCACAGTGAGGCTATGAACCAGATGTGAGTCCTGGCCAAAATCAGTGCTGTTGATAAGACACTGTATTTATATTATTGATTCAGTATCAGTACTGTGTTGTAGTACTTCCTCTTTCTGTTAGATATTGCAGTTAGGGAAAGTAGAATATGCTCCAGCTTTGCTCCCTTGGAGGTCACGCCCAGGCAGATTGTACTTAGGACAGGGGAGTTTAGTGTGAAGAATCATCAGGGTGCTTGTTTACTCTACTATGAGTGAATGGGTTAGTGGTGAGTCTTTCTGGGGATGGCCTTCCTGAGCAATGTATTTTTTAAAGACTTTATTCTTTTAGAGCAGTTTTAGGTTCACGGCAAAATTGAGAGGAAAGTACAGAGACTTCCCAAATACCCCCTGCTCCAACACGTGCACAGCCTCCTCCATTATCAACATGCCCCACCAGAGTGGTACATTTGTTACAATTGATGAACCTACATGGATACATCATAATTACCCAAAGTCCATAGTTTACCTTAGGGTTCACTCTTGGTGTTGTATATTCTATGGGTTTGGACAAATGTGTAATGACATGTGTCCACCATTATAGTATTACACAGAGTATTTTTACTGCCCTAAAAATCCCCTGTGTTCTGCCTATTCATCCCTCTCTCCACCACCCAGTCCCTGGCAACCACTGATCTTTTCACTGTCTCCACAGTTTTGACTTTTCTGAATGTCATATAGTTGGAATCATATAGTATGTAGCCTTTTCAGATTGGCTTCTTTCACTTAGTGGTATGCATTTAAGTTTCCTCCATGTTTTTTCAGGGCTTGATAGTTTATTTCTTTTTAGCATTGAATAATATTCCATTGTCTGGATATACCATAGTTTATTTATCCATTTACCTACCAAAGGATATCTTGGTTGCTTCCAAGTTTTGGCAATTATGAATAAAGCTGCTATAAACATCTGTGCACAAGTTTTTGTGTGGACATAAGTTTTCGCTCCTTTGGGCAAATACCAAGGACCACAACTGCTGGATTGTATGGTAAGAATGTGTTGTGTTTTGTAAGAAATCACCAAACTGTCTTGCAAAACGGCTGTAGTATTTTGCATTCCCACCAGCAATGAATGAGAGTTTGTGCTGCTTCACATTCTCACCAGCATCTGGTGTTGTCAGTGTTCTGGATTTTGGCCATTCTAATCGTTGTGTAGTGTGGTAGGTCATTGTTGTTTTAATTTGCATTTCCCTGATGACATATGATCTGGAGCATCTTTTCAGATGCTGAGCAATATATATATATATATATATTTTTTTTTAAATTATTTTATTGAGGTTATATTTGTTTATAACATTGTGTAAATTTCAGGTGTATATCATTATATTTTGACTTCTGTATAGACTGCATTATGTTTACCACCAACAGTCTAGTTTAAATCCGTCACCATACATATGTGCCCCTTTACCCCTTTTACCCACCCCTCCCTTCCCCTCTGGTAACCACCAATCTGTTCTTATCTATGTGTGTGTTTGTTTATCTTCCAGGTATGAATGAAATCATACGATATTTGTCTTTCACTGACTTACTTTGCTTCGCATAATACCCTCAAGATCCATCTACATTGTCACAAATGGTACTATTTTGCCTTTTTTATGGCTGAGTAGTATTCCATTGTGTGTGTATATACACATACAGACACACACACACCCCACATCTTCTTTAGGATCATGTTATCTCTCCTGCCAAGTAAGTATACCCCTTCTTCTTTATCCATTCATCTGTTGATGGGCACTTGGGTTTCTTCGAAGTCTTGGCTATTGTGAATAATACTGTAGTGAACATAGGGGTGCATATATCTTTTCCAGTTAGTGTTTTCTAAGATTTTATTTTATTTTTCCTTTTTCTCCCCAAAGCCCCTCGGTACATAGCTGTATATTATTAGTTGTGGGTCCTTCCAGTTGTGGCATGTGGGATGCTGCCTCAGCGTGGCTTGATGAGCAGTGCCATGTCCGCGCCCAGGATTCGAGCCGACGAAACCCTGGGCCGCCTGCAGTGGAGTGCGCAAACTTAACCACTCGGCAGTGGGGCCGGCCCCCATCCAGTTAGTGTTTTCATGTTCTTTGGATAAATACCCAGAAGTGGAATAGCTGGATTGTATGGTATTTCTATTTTTAATTTTTTGAGGAATCTCCATACTATTTTCTATAGTGGTTGCACCAGTTTGCATTCCCACCAGCAGTGTATGAGAATTCACTTTTCTCCATATCCTCTGCAACACTTGTTATTTCTTGTGTTTTTAATAATAGCCATTCTGACAGGTGTGAGGTGATATATCCTTGTAGTTTTGATTTGCATTTCCCTAATAATTAGTGATGTTGAACATCTTTTCATGTGCCCATTGGCTATCTGTATATCTTTGGAAAGATGTTCAAATCCTCTGCCCATTTTTTGATCAGGTTTTTCATTTTTTTGTTGTTGAGTTGTATGAGTTCTTTATGTAATATCTTTTTAATGCAGTCATGAGGGCATCCACTTATGGTTGGGGTTGAGAGTAGGGACTCATTCATTCATCTATCCATCCATTCATTTATTCAACAAATATTTACTTAGTGTTTTTTATGGACCAGGCACTGTTCTAGGCCCATATGTGAACAAAACAGATACTAGTCTTGAAATTCTCTTTAAATTCTAGTCGGTAGTATGGAGGGGAGAAAACATTAAACAAGTGAACAAAAATAATCAGATGAAATAAGGTACTAACAAGTGTTATAAAGAAAATAAATTGGCGATGTGATAGAGTAGATATGTACCAGATAAGAAAGGCCCCTCTGAGAAGGGGGTATTTGATTTATGTAAATTTCAGAAGGGGAATAGCATTCTAGGCAGGGAAAACAGCTAGTACTAAGGCAATGAGCTGGGACTTGGCATTCTAGGTTGAGGGAATATAAATAAAGCCATGATGGCTCAGATAGTCTTCACAAAAGGCTATGGTGATGGGTTTTGGAGAAGGAGGAGGTGGCGCTGGGAGGACTTCTCAATTTGACTTCCTTTCATCAACATCCCTTCCAAACATATAAGGACTCAGGTAGCTGGCAGGCCTCTTGACTAGACACAGAGGAAACTGAAAGTGAAGCTTTCCATCTCAGACACCCATTCTGATGTTCGAGTTGGCAGAGATGATTGTGGATTCCTTTTTAGGTGGCAGGAAAACATGACTTTGTTTCCCTCCCTCCCTCCCTTTCTCTCTCTCTCTCAACCTAGTGAAAGAATTTGACAGACTAATTCTCACTAAAATGTTAGTGACTGTATGTAATCCCTCCTATGGGTATTTGCCTTTTTAAAGAAGAATCCAGGGAAAAGGCAACAAATATAGGAAGGAAGGAATGAAATAACTGAGCCTCTAATGTTGGAATTTCAAACCCTGGGCTAGCTAAGTAAAGGATAAATCTCCTTTAATTCTATTAACATGTCTCATCTACATTTTCCAGCTTCCTGATGTCACATGTCTGCACCTCCATCTAGATTCCTTGATGACATGCCTTCCCTGTCCCAGAGCTGGAGGCAGTTCTGGATGTGTGCACAGCAGCCTCTGGGGACCTTCCACATTTTCCATCTGCTGCTGGAGCCCATTTTCTTGAACCTTAGTTTCCTGCCTGAAGACGGGAACAATTTATACCCCCTTCGCCATGAGCTTGGAAGGCTGACAGAGAAGATTAAGATCATTGCCATCAAGTTTTTATCTGCTATAAGCAAAAACAGGAAACCAAGAAATAAAGGCACAGCTTAGCAATAGCTTCTGAGTGGGTAACATGGGAGAAGTTTTTCTTAAATCCTCTTTCCCATGTACCTTCCCACCCACATGTTCTTAGTCAGATTTATTTTTTGCATATCAGTTTCTGAGGATGACAAGAAACTTGCCCTTTTCTTAACTATGGTTTTCAGAAGCAGATTATCCTGCGCTTAGTCGAGACCTCTTACTGAACCCTTGGAATAAATAATACCCTGGGCTTAGGAAGTGGGTGTTGAATAGAGATTTTATGACTCATAATGGAGTGTCAAAATAGCCACTGCTGATGTATGGGTTCCTTATCAGTTTTGGAAATGACCCTGGGTAGAGCCGCACTTTCCTCTTGTATTGAAATTCCGTGATTGAGGGAAAGTTTTAACAAGAACGTTCAGCATCTCTTGATATTTAAAAGTCCCACATTGAATGGTGGCATTTTTCAAAGGTGACTTGAGTTTAGCCTGGAAAGGCAGCTGTCCTCAGAAGAGGGGACCAGAGCATTTCTCCAGGGTGGGCAGCTCAGGACCTAAGCTGCCAGGATGAATGGAGAAAAAGATTGGCATTTCCCTAGCCTATGTCTTGAGGTTCTTGTTCTCAAAGGAGGATGAGGTCAGGGTTCTACGCTTTCTCCTAGAGTAGAATGAGAGATCTCTCATAATATCCAGCAGTTAGCAACATTTCTAGGGCTCAGACCTTTGCTATTCTCTCTCCCCTGCTGGAGGAAATGAAAGGTATAGTTCTCTCCTTAGGTCTGAGGGCAGCCTCACCTTGAGCTGAGCCCTCTCTTGGGATATTATCTCAACTACCACACTCTCAGCATAGGCCCCATTAGTAAAGTCTTCTCATTAGTGATTGTTTTGTAGTAATGAGGTTCTATGATATGCCCCTTAGATTGTTAGTTCTCCATGTAGATACCATTCAGACAACAAATATATCTACTGTGTTCATGGTACAGTGGGCTACTTGAAAACAATATGAAATATATTTCTATTCCTCATGAGTTCAAGAGCCAGTTGGGGAGATTAAAAAAAACCTAGACAAAGTAGAGAAAAATACAGGTCAGCTTAAAATGGAGTGCTAGATTTTGTGATTCAGACTATAGGGCTTAGCAGGAAAGAGGAGAGAGAAGTAATGTGGGCTGGAAAGACTAGGAAAGTCTTCCTGGAGGATGCAGGGCTTAGAGCATGACTAGAACTTGGTTGGGTGAAGAGACGTGAGTGTACTTGAGGCAGAAGGGCCAGGTAATGTCTGGAGACAGGACTGACTATGCTGTATAAATGTATGGGGGCAGTCAATGATGGTTCAGCAAGATTGATATTTCTGAAGTGGAGTGTTCTTGTTGAAGAGTTGGTGGGACTGGATAGGGCTGGATAGGCACGTGGGGCCAGATAATGTGCGTCTCAGGAGCCAGACAAGATTCGATTTGAACTGTTTTCATTAGGCTCTTTTGTTTGCAAGGGGTAGAGACTCTTTCAAATTATCTTAAGTAAAGGGGTGGGGGATATTGTAAAAGAGCTATAAGGCAGAAAGATTTTAGGGGACTCAAACATCAAGAACCAGAGTGCAGTGGGACTTGATGGGAACTGTATTTGGATCCATGGCAGCTTCAGGGACCTCAGCAGTAGGATTTTGAGACTTTTTCACTCTAGCATTCTACCATTAACATGACTCGGCTCTATTCTGCCTCACTACTGCCTGCTTTAATTTCCCCACTGCTCAGGTTATCTTTTCTATAGTTCCCAGTTTCTGTTTTACTCATCCTTTCTGCTTCCTTATAATTTCGGTTTGTATGGCACATCAAGGCTTCAGCTTTCTACTTTTTCCCTTATAGTTCTGACTCTTCCTCATGGCTTCTCTCTAGGCATCCTTTCAGCTTCAGCTCCTGCTGCTTCTCTCTCTCTCCCCATCCCCCCTCCTTTCTCTCTCTTCTCTTCCCCTCCCCCTCCCTTTCTCTCCCCACCTCTTTTTCTCCTTCCCCCTCCCTTTTTACTTTTCCCCTCCCTCTTCTTTCCCTCCCCCCTCCTCCCCTCCTTCTCCCTCTAGTACTTTTAGGCCAAATTCCTGAGAGAGAATCTGATTGTCCTAGTTCATATTTTTGTACCAAGCTCTGTCTTAGGTCACTGGCCATAGTGTAGATTGGTAACCCTTGGACCAGGGACCTATCTTTGGTCCTTTCAGCCAGAGCTGGGGGAAAGGAGGTGTTATCAGAGAAACTGTATAAGAGATTGGTCATGGAGGAAGTGATAGATCTTGCATATGGATTCTGGCAGTGAGAATGAAGAGGAAAGAATGGATATAAAAGACATTTCAAAGAAAAAATTAAGAATCAGTATCTCACTGGCTACAGGATCTGGTAGAGAGAGGGAAATTAACGATAAATCTCACAATTTCAGGTCTGGGTGACTAGGAGAATGATAAGGTAAGGGACAAGGTAGCTGGGACAAGGAGTTAGTTTGGGGGAGATACAATGAGTTCTGTTTTTGCCATGTTGAGTATGAGTCAACAGTGGGCTCTATTGGACATCTCTGTTGTGTCCTTTGCTTGGTGACCTCCTTTCCTCCATGACTTGGACACCCAGTTAGGGAAGAGTACTGAGTGGCTCAGGTGATGTAAGCCAGGGGCTAGAAAGCATGTGGAGAGCTTCTCTGAAAAGGTCTACTTTACTCATTTTCTCCTTCACCTTTAAGTAGCTAATTGACCCTGTGGAGCAATGGTTTTTGCCGGGAGGTCAGTAAGGAAGGTAGATGTGAGGAGGCCTTTTCAGTCCTGTGTGAAACCTTATTCTGTTTTGGTTGTTGGTTTCTAAATCCTCAGAAGAGAGAAAGTGAGTAAAGATGCAAAGAAATGAGGTGAAGAAATGGAGAAACAGCTTTGAGCAAGTTAGAAATAAGCTACATATTCATGGCTATTCCATACTCACTTTAAGAAAAGCAGTTCAGAGGAACATGCCAAGTACACAAGAGAGCACACAAGCATTTGACAGAGACCCAAGTGAAACTAGCTCAAGTGAAAAGAGACTTTATACGAAGGGTACCTGGTTGCTCACAGGTTTGGAGAAAATGCTGACCAACCAGGCCTTGGGAAGGACAGGAACTAGGGCAGCTCAGTGTTGGGCTTAGGGACTAAAACTAGAGGCTCAAAAGCTGTCAGGACTTTCTCTCAGCCTCTTGTCTCTGCTCCTCTCTCTGTGTTGGCTTCATTCTCTTATGCTGAAGACAGTGTTCTCCATATGGTGGTAGATTTGGCTGCTGCTAGCTCTGTGCACACATACTCACAGAGGAAGGGGTTCTTCCTTGCCAGCTCCAGTCCAAAAAAACCTGAGGAAGAGCTCTCATTGATTTGTCATGAGTTGTATGTCTAGCACTAGACAAATCCCTGTGGCCAGGAGTATGGAGCTCTATCTGTGGCCAGTTTTTGAGCAAGTGTTCACTTCTCAGACAATTACTATGACCAAGGATATTGAATCATGTAAAAAGAATGGCAGCTACAATTTGGGACACATGCCTAGAGCTGGAGGGAAGGAGGAGTGGCTCATCAAAAGAAGGGAGGGGAGAGACAGTACAGATGGGGACACTTGGGTATCTTTGTGGACCAGGTAGTCACCCCAATTTGTATTTTTCCATTGCAGTTTAGTAACCCAATGATGATGGAACAAAACTATAAGGTAAGAAAGCTCACACAGAAACAGAAGTATTAAGGAAACAATATACATTTTTTCAGTATTGTCAGTTGCCTTCCCTTCCCGATAGTCTGCTCTACCCACCCCCCCACATGCTGTGCTCCAGTCATACTGAAATTTCAATTCCTCAAAAGTGGTGCACTCTTTCTGTTGCTCCCTCAGCTTTACTTCATCTTTCAGGTTCATTTTGGGTGATACATTTTTTGGGAAAACTTGACTATCTACTCCCACCTCCAAATCTGGGTTAGGTGCTCCTTTTCTGTGATCTCATTGTACCCTGTACTACTTACTGTATTTTGTAATTGCTTTGTTACTAGTATATCTCTTGCACTAGAATGTAAGCTGCATGCAGGTGAGGATTTGTCTTCTTAATCACTACTCCATCTCTAATGCCTAGCGATGTGTCAAACATGTTGTTGATGCTCAGTAAGTCCTTGCTGAATGAAATTATGAAGGAATGGCAGTTTTCAGGCCCAAGTGGCAGAGCCTAGTGCCCTAAAAATATCCCAGAAGAGTCCAGAAGCAACTGAAAAATAGCCTTCCTTCAGATGTCTTTTCTGAAATAAAGAAAAGAAAGAAAGGGAAAAAAGAAAGTGTTCAGGTAAATAGAGTTTAATACAGCATTTCAATAAAGGCAAAGGTACTTTGTACTTAGGAGTTTCTAATTCTTTTAGTTTTGCTTTCACTAAGTAATGAGTTGCTTGTAATTAAAAGTAAGGGTTAAACAAGATATTTTTATTTTCTTTATAAATTAACAAATTAATAATGTATTTTCCTAGTAAAATAATTACATCACTATTAGAAAGTGAACCTGCAGGTGAATTGGGTTATACCCCTTCTTCTTTTAGTTTTCCACATCTTAAGAAAGTTTGTGTGTTGGATCTGAGTTCGCCTAGGCACCAGTTTTTATTTGGTGGCAATTGACTGATGTGTCTAAGATGACAACATATTGAAGTGCGGTCCACAGACCGTCTACATCAGAGGTGAAAAGAAGCTTATTACCATGCCGGTACCAATACCATGTAGGCACTGACTCTGAGGTCTGGGGATGCGGCCCAGCAATCTGTGTGGAGCAGGTCCTTCAGGTGATTCTAAGGCAGGCTCAAGTTTGAGAACCACTGCACTAGGAGGAGTAAAATAGTTGCCACGGGCCAACCATTATGCCCCTTAACTAAATTCAGAGGCAGAATGATCAGATAATAGCCTGATAAAATTTTGGTGGGCTGATAACTGTTTGGTATTTGCGTGCAGGCTGCTACCAATGCCAGAGCACCTGCAGGTTTGGCTTTCTCAGTGGTCTAGGTCACCCCTTAATGAGGTTTGCTCAGTTTTACATAAGTAAGGTATGGCACTGAAGTGCTGAATGGAAATGAGATTATCTGTGTCAAGGGTTGTGTCTAAATGTGCAAATGAATTTGAAAAGAAAAGATTAGTTCTGCACCTCCCTCCTAAAATGGCCAGGTGAAACCCCTGAATGTTTGGCTGACATCATGCATTCTTTAGAAAGCTAGATGATATGTGTAGACACAGGCATTGTTTTCAGAAAAGCTCTATGGCTAGGCCCATTCCAAGCTGAGGAACTATTGTTGAAGAGAAACATAAGGTCATTATTCTAGAAGGTACATTTTGCCAAGAAGCCTCTTCATTCCTTCTTGATTCCTGAATTTCCATTTGTGTGTTCAATTTTTACCTGAAACATTTCAGCCTTAATTTCAAGTCTAGTAAATTGTAGCTGGCATTTTAAATTTAGTTGGGGAAAGATCATGTGACACTTTATGAAGCTCTAATGACACTCTTTGAAGCATTCTGAGGATCTCCCACAATCTTTCAGGATTAAGGACAAGCAGTAGGTAGAAATGGTAGGACATTCTAATAAATGGTAATACTAAAATTGCCCTGTACTGTCCATCTCTGTGAAGCACTGTTTCTTAAACTATGTTATATAAGGTGTTCCACCAAATGGAAATAGTGGTTCTGCTAACAAAAAGTGTTCTGTTGTTAAATAAGTTTGTGATGCTGCATGCTATAAAGCCTTTTAGAGATTCGTTATTCATGTTAAGGCTCTGATAAGTCCTACTGCAAAGTCATCTGTTTAACTTTGTGTAATTGTTTTTTCCAAAACTTATTTAGCCTCCTTCAGTTGATCAGCTTCTTCAAATGGAAACAAAATGTGCCAGAGGATCAGCTAACCCAGACAGGTTTATTGAGCTCAATGTTGCTTTGTTCCAGACACACAAATCAGGAGATAGTGGCTGACCTGGGCAGGTCCCCCTCTTAGAAGGTTTATGAGCCTGGATGCTCATACAGAATCTTCCTTAGCCGTTGGGCCAACTTGAAGGATATCACATTACCCTCAGACACGGCCTTGACTTCCAACTTTTGAAGAACTTAAAAAAAAAATTCATTATGTTATATAATCTTATCAGCATATTTTTGAGGAAGGTCTTATCATTCTATTTTTAGAGGCCCCAAAATGTTATATACGTGCCCAAGGATGGTAGATATGAAGGCTACCTTATAGGGAGTTAAAGTTTCTAGAATTATACTTTTACCTCAACACAATACTGCTTCCTTGACATGTATCTATGTCTATCTAGTTAGATATGTGGAATCCTATCCATTCCATCACGCTCTTTAAACTGCTCTGGCAGAGCCCTAGGGGTTCTGAGAAGCTCCTTTAGGGGCCCTTAAGGGGGCAGGATGAACAGGGAGCCAAGAGAGGTTAGTGGAGGACCCTCTATTTTAAATCACAGACGCTTTGCCTTTTTTGCTTAACATAGTAGATTTGGGGAGAAGATTTCTTTGAAGGAAAATGTTCCTAAGAAAATTTTCAAACCAACTGAAAGATCAATTTTCTAGTTTCTGGAGAGAGTAAAGCAGGTACTTTCTCCAGATGAATAGACCTTTACTTGGGCACAGCTCCACAGAATATGGATATAAATTTAAGCAAGTTTTAAGGCCTTTTATGGTCCCTCAAGAGACCTGGTGGAGAAGAAAGTGGGGGATCCCTAGGCAAAGAGGGGTGTTAAGGGTTATGGTTTCTCACCACTCCAGGCAGGGTTTAGGGCAGTGTAATAAAGGAGAAGGAGCTGGATCCTTCTTCTCTGGCTAGAAGGTAGACAGCACTTATCATCAGTAGGTCCTAGCAAGTTCAGCAATGACAGTACTGATCTGGTTTGTGGCCTATTGCCTTAGCTGGTCCTAGAGAAACTTCAGCTCCTGCCCGATATCTCTAACTGACAGTATGGAGCCAGAGAGGCGTGGCCTGGGAGTACCCAACAGCAGCCACCTGGAGGCCTGATCATATGGAGGGTTGACCTGGTGTTTTAGGGCCCGGGCACCCCATGCAAAATTAATTAACTAGTCATTTTTAAAAGACAGATAGCTAAAATCTGACTAGACACTTTCATTTTACAAGTGGCGTTGGTATCTGTGAGGGTCTGTGAAAACCTTAAGAGCAAAAACTGAGGTTTTCCAGAGAGAAAGGAATTTCAGCCTCGAGACTAATATAGAAATTCTGCCTGAGTTTCCAGTCTGCTGGCCTGCCCTATAGATTTTGGACTTGCCAGCCTCCACAGTCTTGTGAGCCAATTCCTTAAAATAAATCTCTTAATATACATATACATGTATCCTGTTGGTTCTGTTTCTTTAGAGAACCCTTACTGATACAGTATCTAAATTCAATCTGCCCTCATGCAGTCAGTTTGTATCAACCAGCTTTTATGTCTGAGGCCTACAGGCTTTCTCTACTCTAGGGAACAGTCTGGTGATGAGAGAAAGTTTCCTTATGACATGAGTTTTGTTTGGAAAGGCCTACATTCCCCTTACAGGGGATTTTCCCGGGGACCTCTACCAAACACCATTTCACTTTCACATTCTTATATTGGAGAGACAAAACAATGGTGTTTGTTGGATAGAGTTTTCCTAGCCCAATTCAGGAGAAAATGTCCCAGAATTCCCAGAGGGTTATCTAATACTTCTCTGGGGACTGACAGGGCAACTTGCTCTACCTGCAGATCTGCACACTGCTTTTTACTATGTTTCAAAATACTGTCACAGACACTATCTCGAACCTTTGACATAGGTGTGGCAGAGGCTGCTATTTGCTTTCTAATACCGGTTTCCCCTTTCTTTGCTAGTATAAAAACTTTCAATAGTTTGCTGAGTTAATTGCTACCCAACAAAAAGACTGCTAGTCCTCCTTGGAGCTAGGTGAGGCCTAGCATGTTCTGGCACTGAAGCACTCTGGTTAGGCACATGGGTTCTGTGACTTAGGCTGTGTAAGGTTCAGATATCTGCTTCATCTCTTACTAGCTGTTAATTTACTTCTCTGTGCCTCAGTTTCTGCATCTGTAAAATGATGTGATAATAGTACCTACTGTATTGAGTTTCTATGATAAATAAATGAGTTTATGTTTGTAAAGCCTTAAAAAAGTGCTTAGCACATAGTAAACCCTCTAGAAATACTAGCTATTATTTATATTGTTATTTTGGCCAACAAGATGTAGGTGTAAGTGCTGTGTGAGATATCTAGGAGGGTATTAAAGGGAGGGGCAAGCCCTTCTGCTCCTTCCTACTTCCTCATAGGTGAACTGTGGTTGGAGCTTGAATAGCCGTCTTGAAACAGGAGGCAATAAGCTAAGGATGGTAGAATAGCGGGATAGAGCCTGGGCCCTGATGGCCGTAGAGGTGCCACAACAGTCCTTGACTGCATATCTCCAGACTTCTCTTCATGAGAGAGAAATAAACTTCTGTCTCATTTAAGACATAATGTTGTTGTTAGTTTTTGTTGTTATATACAGCCAAACTTAATCTTAACTGATTCAATAAGTATGACAGGAGGTACTACCCCCTTTTTACAGATGAGAAACTAAATAATTAAAGATTAAATAATTAAGGGTTATTTGATCTCTCAACTGTAACCCAGTGAGATTACCCAGTAAGAGTCAGAGTGTTGGATTGAGGGGAAAGCAGTGATTAAACAACCCTTATATAGTCCAGCTTGTGATGCGGTATGAGGGAAATTTGCCAGGCCTACATTTGCAGAGAGGTGTCTATCCCTTTTTATCCCAGTGCTGTCCTCACCTTCTTCCCCCAACACAAGCAGAGCTCCATGGTCATTAACTGCCTCTTCCCTCTGTGTGGAAGTCATGAGAAGACTGGGGCCATGTTGATAATTGTATTTAAGAGGCAGTCGGGGCTCTTTGTATTCCAGGGAAGAGTTCTTTGCTAGACTTGTTGAGGTATTATTTCTATTTCCATCTTTCTTCCTGGAATCTTTCTTTTGCATTTTGCACTGCACGTTGAATCCATTTGACACTGTCAGGTCCAAGCCAAAACCCATCTCCTTCAGACAGCCCTCTCCAATTATTCTAGGTCCTTTTTAACAACTTGTTCTATAATTTTAGCAGGGAGGTCCAGCTTCTTGCTGCTCCCTGATGAAAGGAAACACGAGCTTTCATTATCTGGAAAGGTTTGAAAGCAATGCTCATGAAGCAATGAAGAAAGCACGGGGCCTCTCTTATGTAGCCAAATTAGGTGAATGAACATGGTGATCAGTGGAGTGACATGTCACAGATGATCTCCCATCTTATCTGCCCCTCTTTGAACTCCCACAGTTCTTATTTATGTTATCCAGATGTCAACTCAAGATTTGGGTTGACGGAGAAGTTTTATATTGCTGTGTTAACTGAGAACAATTTGGCTTTCCACCCTTTATTGCCTAGGGCCTTCCTTTGCATATCTAAAACATCTTTTATGTATAGTAGTCCATCTTTTCCAGAGTCCCTTGCTTTAGCAGCACAAATGAACTGGCAGAGGCCATGAAATGTATTTTTCTTCTCCTTTCCCACCAGTCCCTGTGAGGGGAAGGGAACATATCCCCGCTGGTATGAAGTATACCTCCTCCTTTAGAATGCAGAAGTGGAAAAATTGGTTTGGGGTTCAAAAGAAACTTTAAAAATAGTGTTACGCTAATAATGCTTGCTATTTATTATTTACTCTGGAAAACACTATGTCAAATATTTTATGTACATTATTTCATATCATCCTCGGAACACTATGGGTAGGTATTAGTACTGTACCCATTTTGCAGATAAGGAAAGAGGCTCAGGAAGGTTAAGTAACTTGTCCAAAGTCACATCGCTGGTCTTTGAACTCACATCAGTCTGACTTCAAATTCTATGAATTCAACCATATGTTGTACTGCCTCTCTTATCAGTATCCTTACTTAATCTGTATGATTTAATTAATTATTTGGCAGTGTAATATGGTGGAAATAATGGCTCTGGCATCAGACCTGAGTTTGAATCTGAATGCATTCTCTTGCTAGTGGTTTGACCTTGGGCATACCTACATCATTTAAATGAGTGAATGAATGAATAAACAACATATCTTGCAGGAATGTGGTGAGGATTAGATGTGAACATGCCCAGAAAATACTAGATGAAAGTCTTCTCCATCTGTTCTTTCCTCTCTCATGTGATTAGCTTGTATTTTTCCAAAGAGACTCCAAATACCTTAGGGACAGGGGCTGTGTCTTTGATTTCTTGTATAGCCTCAGGATCATATGCAGTGCTAGGCACATTACAGGAAGGCAATTAATACTTTTTGTATTTAATACTTTTTTAAAGGAAGTCTTTTGTATTAAAATGTGACACCTGTAAAATATTTTAAGAGGTTTTTCTCCATTTTACAAGCAAATAATTACTTTTGGGAAAGTACTATCTTGTACTTTCCCCAGAAGTACAATTACTGGGAAAGTACTATCTTGGTCCTCTTCCTTTGCAATATGTGACAATGGTATAAGCTTGTTTCTAAGTGCTTTAGCAATTTTTTTTTGTAACTTGTAATGTGGGAGATGAGTAATTATTGTTGAAAGCATCTCCATTTAACTTACAGTTCCCATGTTCTCTCCAAAAATGATAATTAGTTTTTGATTTGAGAATAATTTTGGAAGTCCTTGGCTGGTCTGTTTTCTTTATGGCCATCTTTAGGGCATTAAAAACAGTTAGTTCACTCAGATGACTAGTCAAGTTAAAAAAAAAGTAGTCAAATTGTCTGCTTGACTACGTTAATTGACAAGATTTTAAAATCAAAGTTACTGAGGGCATACATTTAGATATTTTAGCATCGTGTGTTTAAACCACTATTTGAGACCTTTAAAAACAGGTTGAGAGACATGGAGGATAGATTTAAAAGGTCCAGCATATGTCTAAAATGAGTTCCAAAAGGAGGAACTAGAGAGAATGGTGGGGGGAGAGGCAATTTCTAAAGAGATAATGATTGAGAATTTTCCAGAATTGATGAATGATATGAATCTTTAGATTCAGGAAGCATGAATCCTGAGTAGAATGAATAAAAATAAATCTGCTTTCTAGATACACCATGGTGACATTGCAGAGCACCAAAGTCAGAGGAAAGCTCTTAAGATTAACTCGTGCAAGATTATAGAGCTAGTAAGTGGTGAAACCAATATTCAAACCCAGTGTTTTTAATTACTGCTACCAGATCATCTACTTACAGGCTTTCATTTACTGATGAGGTAATTGAAGCCAAGAGATGACAGAGATTTGCTTTAGGAGTTGAATGGTAGCAGGTCTTGAAGTTATGCTGACCCCTTTACCTTAGAAGTAGGAGAATCCTTGGTGTGAGTGCTAAGAGGAGACATACTGCTCCTTGGAAGCAATAAATCATGAATTTCAGACTGACGTTTCCAGGATAATCAACAAACACTACAGAACATAGTTAACAAGAACATCTGGCAGTTATGTAGTACTGACCATGTGACAGACATTGTTCTAAGTTTTTAACATACAAAACCCATTTACTTCTTGTACCAACTCGATGAATTAGGTACTGGTTTTATCACAGTTTTTCAGATGAGGAAACTAAGGCTCACAGAGAGGGCAAGTGCTCTGCCAAAGTCACAAAGCTAGTAAGTGCAAGGGCTGGGATTTACATCCTAGATAGGCTGGTTGCAGAGACCTTCAACTCTATACTGTACTACCCCTGGATCAAACAAAATAAATCCTGTGAAGTCAGGAACTGTGTCTCTCTTGTTCACTGCTGTATCCCTAGCACTCAGTACAACGCCTAACACATAACAGATGCTCAATAAATACTCATTACATCAATGAAGGAATAAATAGGTGAATAAACTTGGTTTGCAATGCATATCCAGTGTAGCTGTATGGACTGAACTGTCCCATTACCAGCTAGCTACTTAGTAATAGTGAAATTTCTTGAAAATAGGACCAGTTTGTTTCTTGTGATGCCAAGCACCTTGGCAATTAGAATTATGCCCTAATACCCTTTGCTCACAACATCAGCTTTGCCCTGCAGTTTTGGTAATCTGCTCAAGTGGATCTCGTGGTTTTGAGTCACAGCTCTAAATTGTAGCTGAACCCTAGATGCCACCTGCTGACTGTCGGGCCCAGAGGCAACAGGACCCTGCGTGGAGAGAGTCCCAATTATGACAAAAAAAATATGGATCTGTAACACAAAGGCAACAAGAGGCAGCTGGAAACTCTCCATTTCCTGCATGTTCTCTGGGGAACTGCCTGATCATGTAATCACAGAGCATACAGATTCTTAGCAGAATGAATTAATCAACATTCTTATAACATAAAAGCATCTGAGAAGCAATGGGAAGCCATCTGTCTCTTAGCTCTGAGACAAAATTCAGGGCTAGTATTATGCCTCTTGTATGTTACAGCTCCATTTTACTCTTAATTCAAACCAGATTCCTATTAAAACAGACTCCTACAAAGCCTAACAACCTAAGTGGGCAATCACTTAAAAATGCAATGTCTCTGCCTTCACTCTGGGCCTCTTATGTGGCATTATACAATTTTTAAAGCTTTAAGAGAATAAATTTTCACTTAAAAGATGGCAGAGGCCTCCTTATCTGTCCCATGCCTCACAATACATAGCTCCATCCACAATTTAATCATTGGAATTCTCAGGTTGATAATGCAATTTGATATAACTAATGTATAGTTCACTGTTTAATACGATTTCGCCTACTCAGGACCTCTGGTTTGAGCACCTTGCTTGAAGTAATGGGTTTCTGCAGTAAAGTAATTAATAAAAGGCTAATTTAATAATGTGACCAGCTTTGTTAATTTCTTCCCATACTGGACAAACCAGTTGTTTTTTAGAATTGTTTGCCTCAACCAGTTTTGGCATTCTGTATTGAGTTATGTCTTCAATAAAACTTGTTTACAAGTTGGTCAAACCAGTGAAAACAGTTGAATGGCTATAAGGCCTGACTCTGTGCAAACATTGGCATTCTGTTGTCTTCTCCTGTTCAGAAATAGAAGGATTTGACCATTGAATTATGATGAAAAAGATAATGAAAGTATAAATCGTTAACAGAAATGTTGTCAACACATATCATTTCCCTCACTAAAATGTGACTGTTTGTCAAGGGTGAGTTACCTAAGAAATCAATGATGTGAGAGGCAAGTTGGTAATAATACACTTATCTTTTTCTAAACTAGAAGTCTTGAACTAGACTTGGGCATGATTAGTAAATGCTCCTTCTGCTCTGAATAAATCCTGTAATTTGCAATCTATCATCATGTGTTTCCTAAGAGAAGACCTAGTGATCTTTTCACTTCGTGAAACATTCTCATTCATCATTGTCATTAAGTCAATAGAGCTAGATCTATTCTCTTTTCTCTGGCTTTCTCTTAGCAAAACATGATTATTCTGCTTTCTTAAGTATATAACTAAAAATGGATAAATCAAAGAGATAGAAGAATTATCTTTGATTGAAGGAGGTGGAGGTGCAATAAATACATGTCTAGACACCCTGTTTTTAACTTCCATCTCTGCATCATTAACAAATTCATTAATGAGGGCCCTGTTCACATATCTATTATCAACTCTAATCATTTGTGTGTTTGAATCAAGGTCTCCTGCCTTCATTAGTGTCATTAATGCCTGTCAGCAAATGATAATGTGGGAGAATCTCACAAATTTATATGCATTCTCAGAGTGAAGGCCCAAACTCAGTCAGTATTCTTGCATGACAGCAGCTATAACAAATGGCCATCCTTCCCAGGAGAAGTGTAAACAGGTTGCTAATTAATGCATTTACCATTAGCCTTTGTTTAGTCTTCAGTCATAGCATATTCATTCATTATGTTGGGACACCAAGTACAATGTTGTTATGGAAATGAGGTATTTGTACAGTCTCCTTAGATCCGCATGACAGATTGAGTTATCTACCTGTTTTTCTCTCAGCACTTTCCCAGATATCAGAGAGTATACGAATGACCTTGGAGAAGGTCCTACTTTATTACCAGCCTTCTGATGAAAATTGCATAATGGGTTGGCAGTTTACTTAAATACATGCAGTGAAGATCAGCCCTTAGTTGTGTATGGGGGGGATACAGTTGGGAGTATTAAGGAGGAAAGGAGAAAATAAATTATTTTGGGAGATGTGATATAATGACAGGGAATTTAAATCAAAATTAGAAGTGGAGTGGTACAATGAGAGGTTCGTTGCTGCTGAAAGACTGAAATATAAACTTTGATGGTCAATCTCCTTTCTTCATATCCACAAAATGGTCAACAGTTCTTGAAGAAAGATATAGTGAGGACAAACTTTACTTTCTTTCAGCTGGAAATTCTAAATTCCCTAAATCCTTTGATAAAAGCTTCAGATAAAGAATGGGAGCATCGAGGAAGCCTAATCATGCCTTATTTGTTGAACATATATGTTATGTTATATGTTGACCATAAATAGCAGCTCTTACCATAGCTCCTCCGTTCATTTACTTAACATTTATTGAGCAACGTTTGGGGCCGGGTGCTGTGCTATAAGTTTGGGATACAGAGATGAAAAAAATACAGCCTTCCCTTTAGGAAACTCAGGAGACAAACTGACAATACAGTATGTTTATCATAAAGAACATAAGTGCTATGATGATTTTGTGTCCAGGATGCTATGGGAATGTAAAGGAAGTGTTCTTCATGGAAAGCTTAGGGAAGTTTCACAGAAGAGGTAACATTTGAGCTGAGTCTTAAAGGATAAGAGGAATTTTTTTTTAAAGATTTTATTTTTTTCCTTTTTCTCCCCAAAGCCCCCTGGTACATAGTTGTATGCTCTTCTTTGTGGGTCCTTCTAGTAGTGGCATGTGGGACGCTGCCTCAGCGTGGCTTGATGAGCAGTGCCATGTCCGCGCCCAGGATTCGAACCAACGAAACACTGGGCCGCCTGCAGCAGAGTGCGCGAACTTAACCACTCGGCCACGGGGCCAGCCCCTAGGATAAGAGGGAATTTTTAAAAGAGGAAAGGAGGAGATATATATGTCAGGCAGAAGGAATAGGACTTGCAAAGATAAAAAGACATTAAACAATGTGCTGTGTTGATAGCATAGTAAGAAATTCAAGGTGACTGGAGTATTATCTGCATAGGGGACAGGCTATCAGGAGGAGTGATGCAATACGTTAAGTTGTACAAGATGTAGATGAAGGACAGATGGAGTAGAGTCTTATATGTTGTACTAAGAGGTTTTGGACTTTATCATTCAGGGAATAAAGAGTTGATGGAGGCATGGCATAGCCAGGTTGATTTTTTTAGAGAGTACCTTGGTGGCAGTGTGGAGGATGGACTGGAGTTGGGGAGAGGTTGGAGGCAAGGACAGTGGTCAGGAGCTTGATGAAGTAGTCTAAGCAAGTGATAAGGAGGGTCTGAACTAAAACAGGAATATTAAAGAGGGAAGGGAGGGTTTGAATTTAAGGGATATTTGAGAAATCCAGTTAGCAGGACTGGTGACTAAGTAAATGTGGGGAAAGTGAGAATTAAGAATCAAGATGTCCTCATGGTTACCTTACTTTTAGAGATACTTGAGAGCTATGTTACTATGGTATATAGTTATCAATGTGCAGATGGAGAAACTGAGGCATGGAGATTACATAATTTGTCGAAGTCAAGTCAGGATTAATAACTCAGGACTTTAGGGCCCTTAATAGACCTACTTCGTTCCCAGAATAGCTGCCTTCTCAAGGGTTATGAGAGAAACTTCTTTCGCTTTAGGTTTTAGACCTAAACCTCAACTTATAAGTGTGAAATACTTATTTTATTTGGTCTTTTCTGGTATTCTTTTCATTTGGGAATAGGGCAGTTTTTTCATGGGTTTTCTATTTAAGCCACATCTGCATGATGACCAAACATACAATTAAATAGTGATAGATTCAGCCAATGAAGTGGAAAGAGTACTAGATTGGGAGTCACGAGACATAAAGTCTAATGATAGTTCTTTCACTAAATAGCTGCTTAAGGTTAGGCAGGATGCTTAACCAATCCGGGCCTCAATATTCTCACCTCTAATGTAATAGTCAGTCCTTACTATCTGATTTATTTCTGTGTCTATGATTCATTCTGTGATCTGTGTAATGCTAAATAACTTGCTAGACAAATATTTATCCACCAAGTCATCCATCCACGAAAACAACCCTGTTGTTTTACTGAAATGACCCAAATGTCCAATGATTTGGCTGTTGGCAGTTCAGATTTGAGGCATTCCATCACTCTGATATAGTAGCTCCCTCCCCACGTTTCCCTTCTTAATCCTAATTTTTATCCTCATATTCAACCTGCTGCCTTTTTGGTATTGACTAACTATTAAACATTTGAAGGTTGTTAAGAAACCTGTGGATTGGTCTAAATCCCTGTGCTCCCTCAAATCAGCTGCTCCAGCCAGTAGAAGGGTAAAAGGAACCTGAAATCGTATGAGCTATCTACTGGCTACTTGTAGGCAAAGACTTGATGCTATTTTTCTAGTTCAAGACAACTTTATTTCTGTCATATCAGAGACAAAATGGTGCTAAACACTTGAAGCTGGGTACCTGAGGGTTACTGTAGATATCCAATAAGAACATGATTACCTTTCGACCTTGTTCCCAGCACAGACATAGATGAAACTTGTCAATTTGCTGTTTTCTTGTTTAACTTGAGGGGTGACTCAGGAGTCTCAAGGATTTATGAGCTTCTTTTACAGAAGAAAGAGAATGCCTTTGGTGAGGTTGTGATCACTGGATCGCCGGCCCCCAGCTGCTGTTGGTGCTCAGAAGTCAGATTGCTAAGGGACTTATCGGCAGTGACTCCTTTGTTTCCCTGAAGCTCCCGCTGCCAAGCCCCTTAGCTCTATAAAACTCCCTGTTTTCTTCTCTTGTGAAGTGAACCCATGCTCCCACCTTCTTGTTTTGGCCAATTCAAATAAACCTTTTTCCATCTCCAAGCACTGATGTCTCAGTGTTTGACTTACTGCTCATTGGGCACACGAATTTGAGATTAAGAGATGCGGTATCAACCCTACTTACCAAGGTGCTTTTATGAAAACTGCTTCATTCTTTTGGTCTTGCTTTATCTATCTGTAGAAAAAAAGATAGTGATACATGTTGTTCTTTATTACCCTGATAAGGTTATATTGTTGAAAAAGATCATATGGATGCAGGAATTTGGGAAGGAAGAGTCTAAAACAGGATGGTAAATGGGTTTCAATTCATGTGCCCCTGGTTGTCTGAGCTCAGTTGGAAAAACTAACTGCTATGGGTATAGGGTTGGAAATAGCTGAGCACAGCTCCTGTGACAACAGTAAAACAGATAAGTTATTGGAAGTGAGTGAGTAAGCCTCAGAGGGTCTTTGAGCTAAAAGGGAAAGGGTGCTTAGCTTGGTCCCCTTTATCCGCTCCTTCACAAATTGCAGTTCAGTTCAGTGACCACATAGTGTTTTGCCCTCAGAGTCAAGGTACTGTGTGAAAAAGCTAGTTTTGACTGCATGACTTCCTCTAGTCAATTGGAAAGACTCTAAACAGGGCTTTTAGATCAATGATTTTGGTATGGTAGTGAAAAAATGTCGGTTAAAATGGCTGACTCTGATAACTAGATGGTCATTAAAATGAACTACAGTTGGGGGTGGGGCACGGGGTCCAGTCTACAAGGAACCAGTTAGAGCACCTTTTCCCCTTTGGCTCAGAGTAAGACCGAGCAGGAAAGGCTTTAGGGGTTTTCTGACCCTACAGTGTCCCCACGAGAGAGAGGCAAAATATAGACAGTGGCTTAGGAAGGAGAAATCCAAAAGGGTTTGCATGTAAAAAAGTATAGCTCTTTGACCCCCGGGGCATAAAAGTTGAATGCATAGTGCCTGTGAGTTCTGAGGATCAGCTATACAGAAAAGCATACTTTCAAGACAATAAGGAAAGAAAGTTTTTCTTTTAAAAAAACTTTTATTGAAATATAATATACATACAGAGGAGTGTACATATTATAAGTATACAGCTTGATAAAATTTCACAAACTGAAAAGTAGTCATAAGAATTATGTTTTAGATTCATAGAGTGCTATTTGGGGGCCATGCTGGGTCAGATGACTTCATTCATCCTAACATATCTCCCACTGTGGAGCTCTGTGACTGGCTTTTGAGTGTTAAGGTGTTGGTATAGTTAAAACTAAAATAGAATTTGGTGTCAGGAGACCAGTGTTCATATTCTGGGTCCACTGCAATGTTGCTGTGTGACCTTGGGCAAATCTTTTCACTTCTTAGAGTCTTAATTTCTTTATCTATAAAATGCATTCAATGACAATTCATATATTATCTAGAGGCTCAAATGCAGTTACAGTTGTGAAAGCATCTTTCAAAATTAAAAGTTCCATTTTCCCAGTACTTAGCACAGTACCTGCCACATAGTAAGTTTTTGAATGAGAAGCACATAATAAGTCAAAAATTTTTGCCTAACAGAATGAAAGGTAATTTGACCTAATACACACCCAAGACTGCCTTTAAGACAATTTCTCCCGTGAACATTAAGGTCAATTCAATCACTGTGGATCTTTCAGCTTTAGATTCCTCTTTGCTTAAGGGGAAGGAAATTTGTCCAATGGGAATGCGAATGAAAACACAAGGTAGGATCATAGAATCCCACGGTGTCATGGTAGGACTGTAATCTGAGATGGTCAGACATATTTTTCATTTTACCTATAGTATTCCCCTGTGGCCTCTAATGCTTATCTGCAATACCTCGTAGTGTAATGTTTAGCTAGTTGCTAGGCCCAGCTGTCTCCATGGAGACAAGGGTAGATTTGTGAGTGTGCTAGTTATTCCAAGTGACTAACTGCAGCAGACAGTTTATCCAACCTTTTATCTTTTTTCTGCAGTTCAGAAGTCTTGAAAAAGCCTACTGTACTGCATGACTTATATGGAATTCACTTTGTAAAATATCTTCCTTCCTAAATTTAGTTTACTTTGCCTTGGGGAGAGTGCAATTTGTTTATAGGAATTGCTGATTCTTGCCTGGAAATACTCTGTTGGTAAAATGAAACATTCGCATATAGGAGGATTTCTAAGTGTCACTGCCCAGCCCCTCCAAGAAGATATTCATTGGAATAAAGGCAAATGAGAAATGTGCTTGACTAAGAATTGCCCCAGTATGCAAGACATTCCAGAGCCTGGAAAGTCTTTCCCTCATTAGAGTAAAGCAATGGACCGAAGCCATAGTGCCCCATGGGTTCTCCATCTAGCTCAGCTTATTCTGGCCAGGAGAAAGTGGCCTACTTATGATGGTGGTTGACAGAACCAACCAAGAGAGAGAATGTAGGACAATTTCTCTCCATAACAAATCCCTCTGAAAGTGGGAGGCTGACAGCAGGTGATGCCATCAAAACAGGCTTTGGCTTTCAAAGCTAGCCCTTCATCTCCTGGCCCAGTATTTTCTCTTTCCCATCTCTCAGGCTTCCCTTGATATTTTCACTAGAAGCAAAACAAGTTATGGCACTGTAGGATCCCAATTACCCTTGCCTTGAGCTTGAATAAAGGCAGGCTGAGTTGGGGAGAGTAAAGTTCAAGGGTCTGGGAGCTTTGATAAAAATTTTTAATAGAGTCAAAGCTCTAATATTAATCCCAGTAATTTCAAACTTGTAATAACTCAGAGTGCTGACCTGAAAGTTGCTTATTGAAACTGTTAAACATACAAAAAATAATAATGAGAATAGTATAATGAACCTCCATGTACCTATCACCCAACTTCAACATTTATTACCATTTTGTTAATATTAGCAAAGCTTTTCTTCATTGAAAGTTTTGTCTTGCTTTCATATAGGACTGTTTACTGCCCTTAAGACTTTAAACTATCTTAAGAAACTATAAATACTTTAGTTTAGAAGCTCCCCTTTACATAGCAGTAACTGATCTACCAATTACAAATAATTCCTAATTGTTCATTAAATAGGTCTCTCAGGGCCATTCTGAGACAACACTTCCTTAAAGCATTTTGAGTCCAGCTTGAGCTGTTTTTCTTTGAGAGTAATAAAACTATTGCTTTTAAATCATCCTATGATTTGGATTTTTCCCTGGTTCACACTGACCTTGTCCTCACCACCTTTCCTAGTTAAGATCAGTTACCAAAGAGGGCTGATAAATTTAAGGAAGAATGTGTTTGTAGCCCTGAGTTTTGTGTAATAGCCAAGCTCTTCCTGTGGAGGAACAATCACTTAAGGCCAATATTTCCGGCTGGATCACAGGAAGCCATTGGCTTGTTTGTCCATGCAGAAACAAGGAAAAGTGTGAATGGGGTCTAAATGAGATAGTGATTGTCCATTAGCCCTCCAGGAAAGGACTGAGTCATAGTGTCCAAAAGGCATTAAATCAATCTGGATTGTTGGAGTGGATGATTCACTTCCAAGCTGCTTGGATTAACAACATTATTATTTCTCTGCCATCGACTAGGCTTATTATACTTTGTGTGAAGCAAGGCTAATATGCTTGAAAGCACTTGAAAGTGTTTGAAGCTTTTCAAGCTCCTAAAAATTTACACACAACCTGGTGTAAGTGCTTGGTATATCTGAGTCCTGTCTCTCGGTGCTTCAGAGCTATTAACTTCTTGCCTGAGAAGAGAAAATGTGACCTCCCATCTTTGCTTCATTAGCATAGTGACATAAGTAAACTAGGAAAACAAAGCGTTTGATCAACTCACTTGACTTGTCCAGAATTCTACTCACTCTGGCTATCATAAGATGCTGTATCACATTTCTTATAGAGTCAGCTTTTTTAAGCCTGCATAAAGGATGAGAGAACTGTGGTGTTCTTCCATCCCTCTTGAAGGAAGAACTTTGGGTTAATCATAATACTTGACTGTAAACCCCATCTACAAATCTCAGGGGAAAGTCTGCTTCCCACAGGCCCTGGGTATGACGAGATAGGTAATTGGAGTCTCTGGGGTCTGAGTTAGTGTGGCTGCGAATCAATTAAGCTCAGTACTTTGAAAACCATTTTCTCTCATTCAGGTGAAAAAGAATCCCAAGTGCAATGTGAGTTTGATGGAAGAAAGCATCTGTGTAAATTGGGTCTTGGAGGGTCCTATAAGACCTTTATTTTGTGGAGATAAATTATTCTCTCATTGCTGCCTACCCTCTCATCTTTTCCGGTGTTTGATGCTGGCTGAATTTGGAAGTAGGACAAGGATATCAGTAAGAGATATGTAATTCCCTTCTGTTTGAATGTGCAAGTCTTGAGATAAGAGCAATACTCAACTGGAACGCTTGCAAGGTTTTTTGTTTTTAAAGAATTTGACTGTAATAACTGTTGGTTTCAAAACCATGTTTTACAGCATCTATCTGTTCAGATTTCTTGATGGGCTCCATCATTTCAATGTGGCAATTGTTCTCTGTCTTGGAAAGATATTTTTAGGTACCCAGGCCCAGACACTTCTTATTTCCGGAACTGGAGAGGGAAAGGGAAGAAATATTGGGGATGTGATGGTCTTGTGCTTTTATTTTTCAGGTCTGAGACTCTCTTTTAGTACCTTCTCTTCATTTTCTGACAACATTCTGAGGGCGGCTGGGGCCTAGGGGAGGAGGATCAGCCCGTGCCTCATCCCTGTACTTCTTTGTTTGCCGACTTCAAATGCTGCTTGTTGCCCGCAAGGTGCCTTCTGCTTCTCCATCACTGCTGTACAGGATGAATCAACATTTCCCCATCCATTCCATTGCATGACACAGCCCCTCTGAAGTGAGAGAGACTCTGGGAGTTGTACTCGTTAATTTATATTCTGGAAGGACCTCAGTGCATCAGTGTTCATTGGCTGGTATATGATCTATTGGTGGTGTGGAGGAATACCCCTAAAGGAAGGGATGTTCCTATTAACTGCAGGGCCTCTCTCATTCTTTATATGTCATGCTTTGGTATGAGTAAATAGGGTTGCTCCCAAAGAGAGCAATCCAACGCTGTTGTTTTATTTTTCCTCCAAGCTGGTGGTGGTTTATGTTGGGGGTGGGAGATGAGGGACGAATGTAAGGAAATCTGGAAGTTCCTCTAACGAAATCAAACCCATTTATTTTCCAGGACTAGTATTGGAGGGAGGATTTCCTTGTGGTGTGGGCCAGCTGGATCATAGAGCCCTCAATTTTCTTTCTCTTAAATCTTTTACTCTCTTAGAGGACCTGCTACTCCTACATTGGCCTGAATCTTATGTTTTCAAAAGTGGTTGAGAAGCCTGGAATGCAGTTCTAATTCTCGCATTAACTATCTGCTGGGCCTTGGGAAGTTCCCTTTTCCTCACTTGGCTCATCTGTAAAATTTCGGGGTTGACATAGATTATAGATCTCTAAGATTCCTTCGAGCTTTTGGCTTTCTGGCTTTCTGGTTCTGAATTGGGAGTCTCCTGATCTTGTCTGATGGAGGCCATCATTGAGTCCCCCAGAGACTGGTCCAATAGGTATTCTGTATCATTTATGTAACCAGTGAGGCCTTTTGAGTTTTCTTTCTCCATTTTTGGGCTGTAAGATATAATAAGCAGAACTAATTATTTCAGGCTCCTAAATGTAAACTTAGTTTCCTAAATAAAGGACAAATAACTGAGTTTTGGATAAAAAGGGAAAAAGCATTTGGGGGCCTAATGGTGTGAATCAGATTCCTTGAGGAATGGCATCTCAAAGGGAGTGTCTAAGCCCAGCATCACTGAGATGAACAGGAGCTCAGAAATCTCTGTGTTTTCCTTCTGGGACTGAGTGGCTTCACCTCTAGGAAGTCCTAGGATGAAGGAGTCCTCATTCTGGGCACATTGGGGCATTGCCATGTGAAACCACTTGCTCTGTCGTGGTTGTAGAATAAGTGGAGCTGAGTTAGGAGAGACAGGCTTGGAAATATTGGGTTAGTGGTGCCTTCCTTTGTGCTCCTATAGCACATATGTTCTGTTCAGCACTTTTCCCACTCCCTTGGGGTTGTTGGGTGGATATGTCTCCCTTGTGTCCCCCATGAGTTCTTAGATTCTTGAAACAGAAGCAAGTGTCTCAGGAAACTCCAGCATCTAACACAGGACCTGGCACACAGTGGGTATTCAATGAATGTCTTCTGAAAAATCTACTCTGATTCCCCAAGCTAGAATCACATGGCTCCCATTGCACCCTGTACTTCTTTTTGTCTATCAGAGTACTGATTGTACTGTATTCTAGGTGCCAACTGACTTGTATCTCTGCTCCACTACCTTGAGGGTAGGATTTTTTATTTCTTCTCTACTGCAGTGACTGGCGCAAAGGAGGTACTAGATAAATATTTGTTTGATTGATGTGTAGAAGATTTTATTATTGCAAAGACCCAAATATTATGTGGTAACCTCTCCCTCCTGTCTTATGGGGCTCCTAGAAAAGTACCTTTCCCAGCATTTTGCTAAATATTTTGTCCTTGTCATTCATTCATTCCCCATTATTTGACAATCTACTATAAGTCTACACTGTACCAGGAGCAGTCCCTCTTCAGAGATGAATCAGATGGATCCTGCCTCATCAAGAAAGCTTTTATAGGTGAGGAACCTCCAGAATTAAAACCATGTAACTATAAACCAAGAGCAAAATCAACGGAAATTTAGGAACTTTAATCCTAAATTAAATAGTCTAGAATTGCACATATGAGATTTCCCTCTTCTCCATTCTTTCCTCCCTGTATCCCATTCCTGGCTGTTTTTATACACCTGCCTACCTCCTGTATGTTTTCAGCCTTCAGATTGGAAGCTGCAGTGTTGCAGCCTCTAGCTACTTTAGCAGCCTGGAGCCTTTCTGTGGAGAACTGCAGCATCGGCTCTCATTGAGGACTGTTCATTTATGACACTATCAAACTGAATTCATGCCTAACAGTTGTAGTGGAGACTTGCTAGTAACGTCTTCCTCTTGCATTTTATAACTTGATTAGGTACCAGAGCTGACTAGATAAGTTTTCTTCTTATAAGAATGATGTTTATTTCAGCCCTGGAAGTTTTTGGGAAATTTTTTTCAATGGTTGTTGCATAGTATTTGCATTGGTAGATGTATCAATTATGCTTTTTTGTCGTTGTTTTCCATCTTGTGAAACTAACTAACAATTATCTTAACAGATAACATTGCTACTTCTACCACTTGTCCCAAAAGAATGTAAACTCTCCCCACTTAGAGATGGTAAATGCTGGATTATTTGTGTTTCTGAAAAGGTTTTGCAAATATTCTAGGTGTAGTATTGTATTGGTTGGAGTAAATGCTAGTTGCTGTAACAGATAAACCCTGGAATCACAGTGGCTTAAACCAACAGTTTCTTTCTTACTCATATCACTTCTTCAAGTAGTGATCCAGGGACTCAGACTCCTTTCATCTTATGGCTCGGCTGTGTTTAACATGGCATTCCCAAGGTTGCTCTAGGGTTTATCTTCATTCCATCCAGCTGTAAAGAGAAAATAATATGAAGGATATTATATATTAGGTTTTTTAATGGGTCAGGACTCGAGATGTTATGTATCACTTTGGTCCGTATTCCATTGGGCAAAAATCTATGCCGTGAATACAACTGTCTATAAGGGATACTGATAAATACAGTCTCGATGTATGCCCAGAAGGAGGGGAAACATGTATTCATGAGCACATAATGGCTATAACAAGTACCTCCAGGGAGACCACTAGAAAGCTAAACCATTCTTTCCATACCTGTCTCCCTTTCACTGGTGCAACAAAGCCACTGGGGAACAGATACATTATTTCCCACTCCTGTTGTCTTTTCATATGCACCCTTAGCTCTCAGGTGGGAGGAGCTAGACCCTAACCTGATTGATTGTAAAGGATTATTGATCCAGAGGTCAAGAATCATTCACTGGATGCCCTCTTAGGGAATGATAAATCTCTAAAGAAAATTACATCACCTACAGTTTTCCTTTTACCTTTTCCTCACAGGTTTGCCTAGAGGTGAGGAAACTGGGGTCTCTCTCTGGTTCTTGCTGAAAGGAGACACCTAGTTGTTTTCTGACGTACTGTATCAGCAAGCCAGGGCCAGGGCCTACATGAAACATTATCAGAATTAGAGCTGCGCGATATTTACCAAGCAATCAACATATATCAAGTACTTGTTAAGAGCTGGGGATATAGAGATAAATAAGATGGTCAAAACAGCAATGAGATAGGGGCCGGCCCCGTGGCCGAGTGGTTGGGTTCGCGCGCTCTGCTGCTGGCGGCCCAGTGTTTCATTGGATCGAATCCTGGGCGCGGACATGGCACTGCTCATCAAGCCACGCTGGGGCAGCGTCCCACATGCCACGACTAGAAGGACCCACAGCGAAGAACATACAGCTATGTACCGAGGGGTTTTGGGGAGAAAAAGGAAAAAAAAATCTTTAAAAAAAAAAAAAAACAAAAACCCAGCAATGAGATACCTTTTTTCTCTGATAATATTCGCAAAATTTAAAAGGCTGACAATAGCAAGTGTTGGTAAGGATGCAGGGAAATGACAACTCTTGAACAATGCTAATAGGCATAAAAATTGGTCCAGCTACACTGGAGAGAAATCTGTCAGTTTCCGTTAAACTAACAATGCACATGCCCCATAATCCAGCAGTTCTACTTCTAGGTCTCCTTATTAAAGTAACACTTACACATGTACACCAAGAGATATCTAGTAAAGCACGTTTGTTGTAACTTTTTTTGCAAAAGCAAAATCTTGGAAACAACCTAAATGCCCATCAATAGGAGAATGTTTACATAAACTGGAGGTATGTCTATATAATGGATTATTACACAGCAATTAAAAGGAATTAATCAGATATATATATCAACATGGATATATTTCAAAAACATTTTTGAGTGAAGGAAGTAAGTGGCAGAATGATGCACACAGCCACATGGCATCTGGAAAATGATGTTGCAAGCCAATAGTGTATATTTTATATGGATACAGTTATGTCTATAAATGTATAAAAAAGATTAGAAGGATACACATGAAACTCATATTAGTGTTTGGTTACCTTTGGAAAGGTAGGGAGGGAATAGAGCATGGGGGTGGAGGTCAAGGGAACATTTGGCTTTACCCATAATGTTCTATTCTGAAACAGTGAACAATGTTTTCATAAATTATTTTTAAAGGAAATAAATAGAAAAAGACTGGAAGCAAAAGTGCCAAAATGCCAATAATGGTTACTTGTGGATGTTAGAAACATGAGTGATTGCTGTATTATTCTTTGTACTTTTCTGTATGTTTTAAAATTACCAAAAACAACTAGAGAAACAACCACAAAATCCCACTGTCCATGACTTCAAAGAGCTTGCTCTCGAATGGGGGAAGACAGACAGGTAAACAAACATATAAACAGGTAAAGCGTTCAGGGTGCTGAGAGAACAAAGAGGAGAGGCTCCTAACTTAGACTTAGGGGTCCAATAAAAACTTCCCAGAGAAGATGCCAATGATTTAGTCCTTGAAGATCAAGTATGAGCCTTCTAAGTCGAGGAGTTACATCCTGTGGCATTCTAGGCCAAGGGAACAGCATAGCAATGGGGTGGAGATAACAAATAGCATGGTGTATGAGAAAACTGCAATTGGTTTTGTTTGTCTTGAATACAAATTGTCAGGTAGGGTGGGAGGAGTGGCAGGAGATGAGGTAATGTAGGTACCTAAGGATTGGAAGGGCTTCACTAAGGAGCTTGGACTTTTTCTTATTATAATTACTAAAATTTATTGAATGGTTTACCATGTGCTAGGCATTGTATGAAGCTTTGTACTTGTACATCTTTTAATTTTCTCCACAGCCTGTGTGAGGTAGGTACTATTATTGTCTCTATTTTAGAGAAAGGAAACTGAGGCTCACTGAGAGGATCAGGTCTGTATCTGGGCAGTGAAATGCTTTTTTAGTTGATTGAGATCTAGCTGTGGAGATGAGTTTGCACTAAGCTAGCGATTCTCAAATGTTGGTGAGTGTCAAAATCACCTGGGAAAGCTTAATAACATGTAGGTTTCTGGGCTCCAACATATGGATTGTGATTTAGCAGGTCTAGGGTGGAACCCAGGAATCTGTAGATTTAATATTTATCTCCAGGTGATTCTGATGTAGGTGGGCCTGGGATCACACTTTGAACAATCCCCACAGTATTACCTTTCTCCCTTGAGAACGTTGGACCACTGGTGTCCATTTTAAGCATAGCTGCCCATGGGTGGGGCAAAGTTCTAACAACTACTCATTACAAGAATTAGCCCTATTACCTTGGGACTCTGTTTCACTTAGATAAACAGTCACTGACATAAATAACAAAAGCCCATCTGCAAAAACGGTAGAGTGAGCAAGGGCCCTTTAGTCTCTCACTTGAGGTCCTCCAGCTCCTGGAACTCATTAGACTCAGAGCTGAGCACATGGTATATGCTTAGTAAACACTGCTGGGTGGTCAGCTGGTTAGTCTCAGCATGACCATAAGTAAGAGTGATAAATCATAGGTAAGTGATCAATTTGTATTTTATAAGCAAATACATCATGCCTATTGATTGCTTGGAAACCAACTGGATCTGTGGGCAAGAGATTTTACAAATGGAATGCAGAGGACATAGGCTAATATTACTATTCACACATCACAAAAAGCAGAGGCTCAGGCACTGTCCTATAGCTTTGATTCAGAGAGATTCCACATTCATATTCCTGCCGTGGTATAAACTCTCTCCTCTACCCACTTCTATTCTCTGGGCAGTGAGAGTTTCTTCTGGGTCTTCTGAGAGAGTGTTTATTTCTGTCTCCTGTGTCACTAGGAACAATAGGTAGGGGCAGAGAATTTGTGTTCAAAGCTTTCCATTTTCTTCTCCCTAAGACTTAGATGGATGATTAGGAGATTAATGGAGCCCTTTGAAGTTGGAAATGAAAGACCTGTTGAATCACAGCAGCCTAGTCTCTTTGGTTCCCATAATAGTCCTGTATTCTTGCCTCTTTCTTTTGAAGTGATAGCAATTTGAGGAATTGGTTGAGGCTGTCCTGTTTTACAATGGTGTAGTTCAACCTCTTTGCCCTTTTTGGGCCACACTCAAGATTATGTTAATATAGTACAGCTTTGAGGAAAGGAAATGGTCATCTCTTGGCTCAAATGCTTTGGTCTAGAATGTGAGTAGAGGATTAAACATAACACCAGTGCTTTGTTTTTTATGTGTTCTTTCACTTGTGCTCAGCATTGAAAATTCTGATCAGAACATGTTTTTCCCCCATGATCCCTTTAATAGTTCTTCTGTCAAAATAATCTTCCTCCTGCTACTGTGATTATATTCTTCACACTTTCCAGTCTTTTGTCAAATTCTGTGTCCTTTTCTGACCAAAATGTATTCATAAGCTGTGCTCATATAATGTCTGTGTGACTTGAAGTGAAAGATCCCAACAACCTCATGGTTTTTTTGTGTGTGTGTTTCTCCTTCCCTGTGAAGTCAACTATTTTCTTTATTATTTTTTTACAGATTTTTTTTGTAGACACACTCTATGTGCATTAGAAGGAAGCCATTATTGTAGGCATTAAAAACGATGGAGTCATGAAGCTGATGGGATGTGAAGATGTCCTTTCATACAGCCCCTGCAATCAGCCAGGTAAATATTTAGTCTACTCAAGTAAGTAGTCATCTCATCTCTTCTTCAAGACTATTTTGATCATTTGGTCATGTTTTGTCTCCACAGTCAAGATGTTTTTCCTCCTGTCCAACCATGAGTTTTCTTACAAGGAGAGCATTAATGGTAGTCTTTTCTTTAATCCTCCTAGACAATGATGTATGTATGTATATTGTACATTGAGCTTGACATTAAACTTGGAAATTGCTCTGAGCTGTAGACACCTCAGCAATCTCTCAGGTTTGTATTATTTTGGTTCCTGACCTTCAACTTTTACTTCTATTTCCAGTCCTGTTCCTGCCCTTTGAAACTTTGAGGCATGTTTCAGATGTATGTGAATCCTCAGAACAAAGTCTGGGAGCCCTGTTACAAGTCCAGCCCTTGTTCTGGACTTGTATGGTATGAATGAGATCGTGAATATTATTACCACCAACGTTTACTGAGCACTTATTATGTGTCAGGCAGTGTTCCAGGACCTTTATGTTTATTATCCCATTTACTCCTCACAGAAACCATATGATATGGGTATTGCTATTATCCCATTTTATAGAAGAGGAAGTGCAGAGTTGGAGAGGCCAAGGAGCTTGCCCAATTTCACACAGCCAGTAAGAGGTAGAACCAGAATCTGAACTTAGGTCTGATACTTGAGTCTTTGCTTTTAGCCACTATGGTCTGTTGTCTCCCTAGAGTGTCTTGGATAGAAGGTATAACTTGTTTCATTCCAAAGGTGGAGACAGAATTAAACATGTCTTTATATTTACCAACATGAGAAAAAGGTGAATTAGAAGGTTTCTGTGAGGTTGGCCTAAATTGTCAGATTTTCTTTTGGTATCTCTTTGGAATCAATTTTCATTGAGCTTTGGTGACCAGGACTTTTGACTAAATGCTCCACAAGACCCTATGCAATTTGCAGCCATAAATAAAGAGGGAGAGCACTGCCGTGCTTAGGTGTGGTAATGTAAGTTATGTAGCATTTGTGCGAGCTGTCCTAGTTGTCTCATAGAGGGATTTTTGAGGTGTGTGAGTTTTCACAGATACAGCTCCAGTGACTTTATTTTTGTGTTAATGCAGAGGTTCTCTCTTTGCTTGCATTTTGTCTAAATTCTCAAATTTTCCCTCTCCTGACCCTATTTTAGTAGAGCTACTACTTTGCAGTCTCTGCAAAACTCTTGAATCCATTAACTGAAAAGCACTTTGAGATCAACATTCACAAAGATCAGCCATATGCCAGGCCATAAAAACACACCTTAACAAATTAAAATAATTTAAATTACACGAAGTATACTATCTGACTATAAGGAAATTAAACAAGAAATCAATAACAAAAAGATAACAGGAAAATCTCTAATCCCTCAGAAATTAAATAACATGTTCCTAAATAATCCATAGGCCAAAGAGGAAATATCAGGGAAATTTAGAAAATATTTTGATCTGAATGAAAATGAAAATACAGTTCTTTTCCTTTTCACTAGGACACACACATGCACACAAGAGAACATGCTGCTTTCAAATATTATGCCCTTCTGAGGACTTAAGGTATGCTTGCTAACTCAGGCTCTTCATTCCTGCATCCCTCTTTCCTTAGGATGAGTTTTTCCAACAGCGTTCCTTAAATATAGGTTTCTGTTGGGCCATCCTATCCCACACTGCAGAGGACACAACCTGACTTCTCACACAGGGGCTCCCCAGGCACTATGCAGACACACTTTCTTCAGACTAGCCTTACCAGCTTGCAAAATGTGCCCGCATGCCTGAGCCCCAGGCATAGAGACTATGATGCAAGCTAAACTCCTTCCACATACAATTACCAACAGCAGAGTGGAGTGGAAAGAGCATGTGTGAGCCGTGGAATCGAACAGACGGACTTGGGTTCATCTCACAGCTCCACACACTACCGGCTGGATGACCTTGTATGTTGTTAACTTCTCTGAGCTTCAGTTGTTTCCTCATTCATGAAATGGTACAGTGACTCTTTCTTGCAGGTCCTTATGATAAATACATTAGATAAATGCATATAAAGCTTTTACCACAGGGCCTAGCATAATAAGGATGCTAACGAACAATTTCTGAGTTAGGAACTGTTCTAAGTGCTATACAAGTATTACCTCATTTAAACATGCTCACAACCACCCTGTGAGGTAGGTATTATGATCTCCATTTTATAAATGAAGAAACCAAGGTACAGAGAGGTTAGGTGATTTGTCCAAGTCACATCACCTTTTTGTTTTTTGAACTGTCACCAACTTTAATAGACTCAGAATGTGTCTGCCAAAGCAGACTGACTCTGGGATGTCTGAGTGCTCCAGCTTCTGTAGTCCACTCTGGCCTGGTGGACCAGTGGCAGAGTTGAGGGGGAGGAGCTGGTTTAAATGAGCTCTAAAATTCCTTTCTTGCCCAAATTCCAAGATGCTATACATTGAGTTAGTAAGGCCATTGTATTGCATAATTAGATATATTCATCCACCACCCCACTCCTAGCAGCAGTCCTTCTATAGAGCAGTGTTAGGGCTATCACTAATGAGGAGATAAAAGTATAAGTAGCTGCCTGACTTACTTTTATCTGAGAATAATTGAATATTCCTGGCAGCCAAAGGCTCTGAGCAGAGTGGCTCCTTAGGATGACTAATTTAAAAGAGGGCTTCATTGCAGCCCATGCTATCCCAGAGGTTTTCCCTGATGTTTATCTCCTCAAGGAGGAGCAGGGCACTGGAAAGAAAAATCAAATTTGTCTTCCCTGGTTGTGCATGAGCTACTGTGGCTTGCAAATGTCTGTTTTTGGACAGATAATTTGCTCATGGGTGTATCTAGTTTTTTTTTGGGGAGGGATAATTATTAACATTGATAATGAAAACATATGCTAAGGAATATAAAATTAATGCAAAGCTAATCACATTGCCAAGAATGAAAAACTATACTATCAAAAAGTCAGAAATACACCCCCCCCCAACTGCTTATGACTACCCAAAACAAAGCAGGAAAATTTCAGAGAATACACAGAAAAAACCCCTGATAATCTTGAGGATTTACCCTAGTGGTTCCCAGACTTTGCTGCGTATTAGAATCACCTGGGGAGATTTTAAAACTCGTGATACACAGGTTGCACCCCATAGCAATTAAGTCACAATGTCTAGGGGTGGGAGCCACCTTTCTTTTTTTCTAAAGATCCCCAGGTGAGTGCAATGTGCAACAAAGTTTGGGAAACATGGTTTAGCCTATCCATACAGAAGTCATCATCTTCCCCTGAAGGTTCTCTTGAAGAGTCAGTGACAAGAAAGCCTTTGAGGACCTGACTTTAGTAAATTAATCTCCAAGGTAGGATTCCTGAGTATTAGAAAAGGGTGGGTCTTCTTTGAGATCATGGGCTTTGTTCTTACTTAGAAGATATCTCCGGGGTGGCCCCGTGGCTGAGTGGTTAAGTTCAAGTGCTCCGCTGTGCTGGCCCAGGGTTTCGCCGGTTTGGACCCTGGGCGCGGACATGGCACCGCTCGTCAGGCCACGCTGAGGAAGCGTCCCACATGCCACAACTAGAAGGACCTGTAACTGAGATACACAACTATGTACGGTGGGGTTTGGGGAGATAAAGCAGAAGAAAAAAAAAGGATGTGTCTTTATTAGATTCAACTTCAAGTAAGAAGTGATGAAATTTGCTAAGGAGAGGGAAAAGAAATGGCTCCAGAATTTCTTTATATAAGGAGTTTGGGGAGGATGATTTGGTTATAATTCGGTGCGACTGTGTTTGCAGGGAACACACAATATCTAGATTATACTGTATGTTTGTTTAGGATGGTTGATGGAGATTGTGAGGGAAGGTGAAGCCATCATTTTTACCACCATGGAGGAGAAGAGGAATTTACACTTTTTTTGCTAAGGTGATTTTCAGCAAAATAGTGAGGAAGATGAGGTTCTCAGCAAAATCTGAAACCCATTAGCACCACCTTCCTTTTCCTGTCTCCGTTCATTAGTGTCTCTAACCCCAGTAAATAGATACTAATAAACGATAATCACTAATCTTTACATAGTTTTTAACATGTGCAGATGCTGTTTTGAATCACTTGTTACGTCAACACACAATGTCTTAACCCAAAGAAATAGCTCATTGAGTGGGAGGTCAGGATCCAATGACTAGCTGGTGGGGGAAAATAATTTGAGTGAGTGCTTGGGGGCCCCTTAAATGAAACTATGTGGGCAATTCCCTACTTTGCTTACACTCCTTGTTATAATCAGTGCTTCTCAAACTTGTGGGTGTATCAGAATCACCAGAAGCACTTCTTAAAACACGGCTTGCTGGGCCCCACCATGGAGTTTAAGTAGGACTGGGGTGGGGCCTGATAATTTGCATTTCTCACTATTTCCCATGGGATGCCTATGCTACTGGACTAGGGAACACACTTTGAAAACCACTACATTAGAATGATTGTTTTTCCTTTCTTGATACTTTAGGCTAAAATAAAAAAGTTTGAGCTTGAAAAAGACTTCCCAAATATTGAAAAGATAGCATTCCTAGCAGGTTGGATGGGAAAAAACTGCTTTAACAGTTTAAATGTACTTCGTGATAAAATATAAGATGAAGACAAGACTCTTAATACCTCAGTGATTAGTCATCTGACTGTAACTAAGTTTCTTTTACTTTAACAGTCAATACAAAATCCTCAAACAAGCTAATTAATTATCGAATATGGTCTGACTGGAACTCTTAACCACGCACATGGCCAAGTTAAAAGTACATCATTTGCTAGTCAGTGCAAGGGACTACATTTCTACGACACAGTGATGAAGGCACAAGTCATGCAAGCTGGCTTGTAAACTACTTCACTTGGTTTCTCAAGGTTTTCTAAACCACCCCTGGTCTCTGTTAAGTATTCTGATATTTTACAACTGTAGTCTTATGACTATGACAAAAGTACTTCACAAGCACTGGAGTGTGGAAGTTCAAGGATGCAGTGAGTTCTGTATCTGGCAGAAGAGTAGGACCATTGAAATTCTAAGAAGAAAGCACTGGCTTAAAAATCCCTAAAAGCTTCTGATCGAGCTATCTAGAAATTCCAAAAAGATGAGGCTGTAAGTAACTCATAATTACGTTTAGGCTATTATTCAATGATACACACCCAGAAGACTGCAGCTTGCACTCTGCAAATTAGTGTTTAAGATTCTCTTTCCTATTCTGCATCATCATCGTTGTTGTTGGCATTTTCCTCCTCACCCACTTCTTCTTATATGGTACTTGGAAACTTGGAGTCATTGTGAGTCATCAAATGCTTCTCCAGTGATGTATAATACCAATTTTAGGATAATATTCTCATGGAAAAGGTACCCTAATTGAAAATGTTCATCAAATTTAGCTATAGCTCCCCAAACTCAGGCATTTCAGGAATACAAAAGTAATTGAATAACAGTAATTGGAAGTTGTTCTGTACACTGTTCTGAAGTTCTAATTCTCTTACTTTTCTGAAGCTTAATGGTTTGCTGGGTGACATTTTTCCCCATCTTGCAATGTATTCAGCATCCTATGCAGCCTGTAATCTCAGGTCCCCAAGAGAGATAGGGACCAGAATCATCTGGGCCTAAAGTAAATATACATGTTTTAGTCAACACTTCATTTGAGAAATATTCATTGAGTCAAAGAGAAGTTCTGTGAAACGTTCTCACCAGTCTCTGAAAAGTTGAGTGTGATACCTTTTAGGTGCTCTAGAATAGCTCATCTTGTTTCTGAACTATGTTTCTGAGCATCAGTGTATTCTTAAACATAAACCAGAAATGAGGAATTCCTTTAGGGTAGCTTTTATCTTCAGACTTTGTCTCTTCCTTGAGCTGTCTCTGCTTCATTTCTTCACCAAGTGCCTCTGTAAAACCTGTTTTCCATTTGCTTTTACCTTCTGTAGCCTCATAAATTGCATTGATTTTGTATCTCTTATCAAATAGAGGTTGATAGAGACAAGCACTTTTTAAAAAAATAGCATGAACTTCTCTATGAAATTTGGCTTTTGTTTGAGCAATTTCAAACTGAACATTTTTTTTTTTAAAGATTTTATTTTTTCCTTTTTCTCCCCAAAGCCCCCCGGTACATAGTTGTGTATTCTTCATTGTGGGTTCCTCTAGTCGTGGCATGTGGGACGCTGCCTCAGCGTGGTCTGACGAGCAGTGCCATGTCCGCGCCCAGGATTCGAACCGACGAAACACTGGGCCGCCTGCAGCGGAGCGCGCGAACTTAACCACTCGGCCACGAGGCCAGCCCCTTGAACTGAACATTTTTGAGGGCCTTAACTGCTGGCAATACTGGCTGTATTCTGGGTAGGCTGTGTGTGTTCTTTCATCATATTTATCTTGAGACCCTTCATCCGTTTGAGAGATTTGCCTCTGCTCAACAGTTGTTTTCTTCCTTCCAGTCCTCAATAACACGGTGGGCCCCCTCTTTTGTCCCACCTTCCGATGCCGGTGCCACAGCCTCCTTGGGAGAAAGCAGAACCTCCTGGGCACAGCGTGAGGCTTTTTTTGCTTTCCAACCTCAGTGCCTTTATCTTCCTCATTATTATCTGTGAGGCCAAGTTGCTCAAGTGTCCTCCATCCCCTAAGGAAGACAGGAAGCCCAGGAGCATGTGGATGGTGACAGATGACGGGCAGGCCCTCAGCACCATATTCTATCTTTCTGGCACCATGTCGCCAGATCCCTCCTCTTGGCCTTCAGGAGCTGCCGCCTCAGCATCGAGGTTAACATCTTTAACACTCCCCTGGACATTGCCATTCTGCCCTCCTCCCCCTCCATCCTTCACATTAGCCACTTCTCTTTAGGCAAATGGAGCTGGTGTCACGTCGCTTTCATCAGACATGTTGGGGGAACCTAGATACTTCCTGAGTAGCTACGGCTGGGAAGCAGTGGGTGTCACAGGTGACAGCAGACAATGAAGGTGGCAGCAGTGGTGCTGCTGGACTGAGGGCAATGGGCTGCTGCTGAGGTGTGACGGCCACTACTGCTGGGTGACCGGGATTAAGCGATGATGGCTGAGGAGCACAGACCTTGCCTGCGACTGAAAGTCGGGGCGGCCTCAATGCAGGGCAGGACTAGCAGATTCCCTGTCAGCCTTGAGCTGGCATTTAAATCTGGCCAAGGTCAAGGCAAGGCAAGGGGGAGCAGCCAGGCTCCGGAATGGTCAACAGTCGCCCCCTGCTGTTGCCTCTAGCAAGCTTCCCAGGTCTGACTTGCTGAGAAGAGGTAATTGACAGGCCATCTCTTTGTTGCCTCTCCGACCCCCACCCCCACCCCACTGCCTCCAGTTTGCTTTTGTGATTGGGGGCTCATTGCTCCTCTCTCCCCGCAGACCCCAGGAAGAAAGCCAAATTTATGACTACCAATATGCCGTATGCAAATGGCTTGAGACAGGTAGCTTTGAGAAACACAATAGATATAAATTCCACAAAGGGGAAGGGGTGTTTCCACCCACTAACACAAACTCCAATTAAACTTTTTTTTAACCTTTTGGTCCTAGTCAAGAAGACAGCATGGTTTTGTGCAAAATGCCCTGGAGATTAATGCTCAGGTATTAATGAAAATGGTTTAGGTCTGGGAGGGACCTTAGAAATCATGGAATCCAGTGATTCCTGAACCTTGAGTGTGCATAGGAATCACCTGGAAGGCTTGTTGGACCACAGATTGCTGCCCCGCATCGCCCCCTCACCCCACAGAGGTCAGGATTCTGTGGGGTCTGGGGTGACCTGAGGATTTGCATTTCCAGCAAGTTCCCATGGGAGGCTGCTGCTGGTGGTCCGGTGGGCTGCACTTTGAGAACCACAGGTCTAATCCAACTTCCTTATTTCACAGATGGGTCAACTGAGGCAGAACCCCAGCTGGGTTCCAGAAATGGTTTTGACACTTAGCAGTTGCTGCGACTTTGCAATCTCATCCGGCTTCTCTGTGCCTCAGTTTTCTCATCTACCAAGTTAGGGTGATGACCTCTGTCCTGCCTATCCTCTGAGTGGTTTAATTTACAGGGTGGCTGCTGTTGGGTAGTTACTCAGCCTTCAACAACAACCCTCTAATTACCTAACCATTTCCCCCACTGGCTACTGGGTCAGAGTTTATACCCTGCTTTCCCTTTTGTCAAGGACTGAGAGAGGGAGATGTTGTCAAATTGGGGGTAGGACATAAGCCACTGTTCTTTTTGTTGTATTTTTTCTCATGTTGCATTTGTCTCTTATGTTTGTTAATGTTTCTAAGTATATTGGTTTTCCTTTTTTGTAGAAGTTTCCTGGTCTTTTCCTTTTCTATTTCTTCCATGCTGAAGATTAGACCGTGCAAGTATATATTTTCTTCTCTTTCTTTGGTGGATTTTTTTTTTTTTTTTTGGTGAGGAAGATTGGCCCTGAGGTAAAATCTGTGCTAATCTTCCTCTGTTTTGAATGTGGGATGCTGCTGCAGCATGCCTCGATGAGCAGTGTAGGTCCACGCCCAGGATCCGAACCCATGAACTCTGGGCTGCTTCCAAAGGGCAGTTCATGAACTTAACCACTATGCCACAGGGCCAGCCCCTCGGTGTGATTTTTTTTTTTTACCATATATATCCTTATCCATCTCGAGTTATATTGACACATGATATGAACTTTGGATCTCAGTTGGCATTTTATTTCCCTAAACAGCCAACCTTGGCATCATTTGTTGAGTAATTCCTTTCCCTAGCCTTGATGTATATCTATGCACTCTTTAACACTTCTAGGAATGTAGAATAGGTGGGAGTGAGATTTGTGTCTAAAACCATTTCTTTTTCAAATGGAGAAGCTGAGGCCCGGAACAGCTAACTGCTTTTCCTAAGGTCATGCTAGTTAATGGAGAAGCCATGACTAAAACCGGGATCTCTGACTTCTAATCTGAATTTGAGATAAGTCTGCTTCTTGTCTATCTAACTTTAGTGGTCGAGATTGGCTAATGTCTCTCTATTTTTTTTGTCATTTGGGAATATAGCCTGTGTTATTTATCTTCTAGTATTTCAAGAGATGCTCATGACCATATTTTAATGTGATTTCTCCTGAATTTTAAATTACTGTTTGGGCCAAACGCAATATGCTTCCAGCCCACATGTGACCATGGGTTGCTAAATTTTTACCTTTTAAAAAGCTGCATTGTCACGGGATTTGTAGCCTAACTTCTGTTCTAGCTATTGCAAACATGGACCATCCAGCTAATATCAGGAGAGAAGCATTTCCTTATTGCTTTTCTTTCTCTTTCTTCTCCAAATAACCCAGCAGAGCAACTTGTATTAGAGTGTTCCTGTAAGACACCAGCTGAATTAGATTATCTGAATTGGTTTATGGCATTAATGCCATTTCTGATAGTTCCCTGATTTTATTGACTTGAATTGTAATCTAGGATTAGACTAATATGTAGCAGGTTACCCTTCATTATGGTTCCTGGAGTGATGAAAATCCCAGGCCTGTAATCAACTTAGTGAGATACGGTGATCCCAGCGTGCTGGATTTGAAGGGAAACCAATGTGGTGATTGCATACTAGTGCCTCTTCCTTTCATTTAACCTCACCTTAACTCAGACAGCCCTGGCAGAGCTTTCAATATCTGTCCTTATCTATAGTAGTTTTGCAAACATATTTTGAATCTTTTGACTTCCTGCCTGAATTACTGTTGGCTATCAAATGTGCTATTAGCATTTAGACGGTGGGCCATTGATGTACTGTTTAGTTAGGAAAGTGATACCCAAGGGAGGACTAAGAGATTTCATAATAGGGAGAATAAAAAGATAAAGCATTTAAGGGATGGTGTGCCTTTTTGTACTGGAAGATAAAAGTTATTGTAAAAGTGATTCCCTTGGTTATGCCATAGGGCCTTTCAGAAATGGTACGAAATTTGATGATGAGATGGAGAAGAAAACCTATTCTACTTCTCAACTCTATTGCTTCCTCCTTACGTTAAGCTTTAAGAATCTCTCACTCTGATTATTGCAATGTCATAACGGGTCTTCTTGCTTCCATTATTGCTGTCTTTCAGTCTATTCTCAATATAGCAGTCAGGGTGATCTTGTTAAGTCATAAATCAGATCATGTCCAATAGCATCCTTCCAATGCCTCCCATATCAAGTAAAATCTAAGTGATTTCAATAGCCTTATAGAGCCCTCCGTGATGTGGACCCTCATTACTTCTCTGACCTCATGTCCTACTTCTTTTCTCATTACTCTGTTTCAGCCACACTGTTTGTCCCTCTGACACACACCAGGCATTTTCTTCCACAGGACCTTTATTATTTCCTCTGCCTTGAATCCTCTTCCCCCAATGATCTGTGTGTCTAGTACCCTCACCTTATTCTCTTCTTTAATCACTGGTCATCTTCTTACTGAGGTCTTACCTGACTATTCTGTTTTAACTTGAAACTCTCCTTCAACACTTCTAGTTCTCTTTCCTTGCTTTATTTATTTAATTTTTTTGCCACATCATATCAATTTCTAACCTACTCTATGTTTTACTTATTTGTTTACAGTTTAAAAGGTGTCTCTGGGCAGGGCAGGAGAGTTTTGGGCCCACAAGGTGAGATTCTCTTCATCAGATTAAGGTAAGTTTCCTTTGAGGTTTATTAAATGCTTTTTCTACATGTATTAAAATAATAGATTTTTTTCTTTTACTCTTTTAATGTGGGAATTACATTGCTATGGATTTTTCCATTTTGTTTCTTTCTTCAAAGAACCAACTTCTGGCTTTGTTCAACTTTATTTTGTGTTTGAGTTCTACTTCATTAATTTCTACTCTTTATTATTCCTTCCTTCTACATTCTTTGAGTTTAATTGTATGCCCTTTTTCTAACTTCTTGAGTTGGATACTTAGATTTGCATTGATTTATCAACCTTTCATCTTTTCTAAGATATGCACTTAGGGCCAAGGCCACCTTCGTGGGTGTGCTACCTGTGCAGTCACACAAGACTCCACACTCAGAAGGACCCTGCTTGGTTTAATGCTGTTGTCATCTTGAAATTCTTAATAATTTTATCTTTGTACTGTATTTTTAAAGTGAAATCTTATGGGACAACAGAGCATGCACATGAGCAGAGGAGACATGTACAAGATGCATGTCTGAAGTTCCTTGCTGCCCTATTTGCATATAGTGTTTGTGATGCTCTGTGTGCATAGGATTCTGAAATTGCATAATATGAAGATGAATAGTAAGAATTCATGCATTATAATAATTTAAAACTTAAATTTTTCTTTCCTTAAAGTTACATTAAATATCAAATAAAAAACACCATGACAAGTTGAGAGAGAGACTGGCAGAAAGGAGAAAGCTTTTTATATTATCTTTAATGGGACTTTCTCTCCCCATGGCTTTTTGAACAAAGGGCCATCCATTTTCGATTTGCACTGGGCCTGGCCAATTATGTAGCCAACCCTGCTTAAGTATATTTCCAAGCACGACATCCCAAAACTTTGATATATCATATTTTCACTATAATTCAGTTAAAAATATTTTTAAAATTTCCATTGTTATTTGTTTCTTTTATCCATGAAGTATTTAGAAATGAATGTCTTATCTGTCAAACGTGGGGGTTTTCTATTTATGATTTTATTATTATTTCTAGTTTGTCTTTAGTCTGGTGAGATAGCATATTCTGTGTGATTTTAGTCCTTTCAAACTTGTTGCTTTTTAATGCATGTGGTCAATTTTAGTAAATGTTCTATGAGTGTTTGAAAGATATATTCTGCAAAATTGGGTGCAGTGTTCTATATATGTTGAATCCAGTTTGTTAATTGTGTTGTTTATACTTCTATAGCTTTATTGAATTTTTGTCTTTTGCTAAGAGAAATCTGTTGAAATCTCTGAGTATTATTATGGAATTTTCTATTTTTCCTTTTAGTGCTGTCAATTATTATCTTATAAATTTTGAGGTACATTGTGTTCCCATTTTTGTTTATTTCAAGATTTTTTTTTATTTAATCTTTGACCCATTGGTTGTTCAGGAATGTCTTATTTAATTTCCACACATTTGTGAATTTTCCAGTTTGCTCCTGTTATTGATTTCTAATGTTATACTATTGTGGTCAGAAAAGATACTTGGTATGCTTTCAGTCTTTTTAAATATGCTAAGACTTGTTTTGTGACCTAACATATGATCTATCCTGGAGAATGTTTCATGCGCACTTGACAGAATGTATTCTGTTGCTGTCAGCTAGAATGTTCTGTATGTGTCAAGTCCATTTGGTCTCAAGAATAGTTCAAATCTAATGTTTCCTTATTGATTTTTCTCTCTGGATGATCTATCCATTATTGAAAATGAAGTATTGAAGTCGCCTCCTATTACTGTATTGTTGTCTATTACTCCCTTCAGATCTGTTAGTATTTGCTTAATATATTTGGGTTCTCCAATGTTGGGTGCATATATATTTACAATTGTTATATCTTCTGGATGAATTGACCCCTTTATCATTAAATAATACCTTCTTTGTCTCTTGTTACGGTTTTTGACTTAAAGTCTATTTTGTCTGATGTAAGTATAGCTCTCCCTGATCTCTTTTGGGTTCTATTTGCATGGAATATCTTTTTCTGCTGCTTCATTTTGAGCCTATGTGTGTCCTTGAAGTTGAAGTGAGTCTCTCGTAGGTAGCATATAGTTGGATATTGTTTTTCTATACATATTCTGTGCCTTTTGATTGGAGAGTTTAATCCATTTACATTTAAAGTAATTATTGATAGGTAAGGACTTACTATTGCCATCATGTCAATTTTTTTCTGGCTATTTTGTAGTTCTTTTGTTCCTTTATTCCTTTCTTGCTGTCTTCCTTTTGAATTGATGATTTTCTGTAGTGGTAAACTTTGATTACCTTCTCTTTATCTTGTGTGTATATACTTCTGTGTTTCCCATACTTTTGTCTCTCTGTGTTTTAGTGTGAATATTTTATTCTAGACTATATCTGTCTATCATCTATCATGATATTATGTCCATATATTCTTCCTCCAGAGAAGATTTATATTTGCTTCTGGTAGGTGTCCAGGCTAGGAGCACTAACAATCTTTGGTCCATTTCCAGTTTCCCCCTACTTCTAGAACACATCACTTTTCCTGGGAGGTTTACTAGAGTCCCTTTTCTTTGTGGGACCTGAACTCCATGATTTATTTTCCCAGCTTTGGGAGCCTATTAAAAACCCTGTTCATCTTCTCCCCCTCTCAGATGGCTCTTCCCAAATTAGAGGATATTTCTAGGGGAACTGTGGTCCCCAAAACTGGGTTCTCCTTTCTGGGTTTCTGTCTCTCAGATCTTGGCCCTCTAATTCTTTGTTGTCTTGAGCAGGTCTTCAGTGCCTTGAAACCAGATTTTAAAAAAATTCTACAAAACTTGGGGCTGGCCCCATGGCCGAATGGTTAAGTTCTCGAGCTCTGCTTCGGTGGCCTTGGGTTTTGCTGGTTCAGATCCTCGGCGCAGACATGGCACCACTCATCAAGCCATGCTGAGGTCGCATCCCACATAGCATAACCAGAGGCACTCACAACTAGAATATACAACTATGTACTGGGGGGCTTTGGGGAGAAGAAGAAGAAGAGAAAAAAAGAAGATTGGCAACAGATGTTAGCTCAGGTGCCAGTCTTTAAAAACAAAAAGCTTCTATAAAGCTTTTCTAATTGTTCTCAATGGAAGGGTTAATACAAATTACCTAGTTGTTATTATTGAATGTAGAACTCATATTTTTATGGTGCATTTTTGCTTTTCCTTGAACTTTTACCATTATCATCTTTTACCTTTGTCATTCTTTTTTTCTGTATTTACATGCTTATTCACTTCAGAAAACATGTATGTATTGGGTACCTACTATGTGCTATTTACTCTATTACATGCTGAGAACTAGCAGGAAAACAGGATATTGTTTCATTTTATTAGATTACTATGGCCTCTTTGAAGAAGTGTCATTATCTGTCTCTAATATATGAGATATCAAAGATCCTGATAATTAAAAGTCTTGTCCAAGGTCAAACAATGAGTTTGTAGCAGAGCTTGGACTTGATCTTGAAATGCCTAACTCTTTTTTTTTTTCTTGAGGAAGATTGGCCCTGAGCTAACATCTTTTGCCAATCTTCTTTTTTCTTTCTTCCCAAAACCCCAGCACATAGTTGTATATCCTAGTTTCAGGTAATTCTAGTTCTTCTATGTGGGATGCCACCACAGCATGGCTTGATGAGTGGTGTGTAAGTCTGTGCCCAGGATCCAAACCAGTGAACCCCAGGCTACCAAAGTGGAGCGTGTGAGCTTTATTACTTGGTCATGGGGCTGGCCCCCTGCTTAACTCTTTTTGAGAGTTCTTTTCACTATATTTCATTGCTTGGGAGAACCTTAAGACTTTAGGGCCAGAGAGATTTTGGCTTACTGTAGCTCAGAAACTGAGATTCCACCATTCACAAAAGGGGTGGTGTGAAATAGTGTGAAAAATTTCCCAAGTGAATTACCCTTATGCTGGATTACTTCATTAATCATTAGTCATCACAATCCATTGCTTTTGTATAGTGCTTAAAAATTTACCTTATACTTTCACAAACTCTCTCCTTTTTAAGGTTGGTATTGGGAAATAGTACCTTGTAATAAAGGCTGTTTTGCATTGAGCTTCTCTGTAAGACTTGATTTTGCCTAAGTTGGGTCAAAACTTTTATTATAGTAGCATCCAGAATTCTAGAGTGTTTGAAGTTAATGTAGAGATTGTCTAGGTCAAGTTATCTAATAAATAAATATAAATATACATAAAACACATAAGTCTGTCGTTTGAATTCTGAAAGTGCATTAATGAAATCACTAACAGTAACCCAGATAAAATAGGAAGAAATATGGATTAATAGCCAAACATGATAATCCCAAAGGCTCCTTCAAAGGATCAAACTTATGGCTGAAATGTCTTTTTTTCCTGCAAATATGAACCCCATGTAATTTGTAATAGTAAATCACATAGAGCAGGCAGTATTTGGAATTTGGGTTTCCTGGCTCTTATGAGCTTTGGCAAAATAATGGAGTAATATTGCCCTTTAAATTTTTTACCTATTCACCTTGAAAGACGGTGTGGTCTTTAGGGAAGAGAATGTTAATTGCTAGGAAGAAGGCTGCAAGGCTAAGGATTTTGGTCTGCACAGTTTGAATATGGGTGGGTTTCCTGCTGTTGTATACTGAAAGTATTCTTTTTGGGCCCCCATATTGTTAGGCAAATTTCAGGCCTCTAAGGGACAAACCAAAGCAAATGTTGCCAGTGGGAGAGGTGAGGCTCTTGCTGCTTTTTCCTTCCTTCTTCCCTGGGGTGACCAGTAGCTATCCAACACTTGCAGCTTCCTGAGAGTTTGAGTGATCTAGAAAGGGAAACATTGCCGTAGGCTAGTGTTTTTCTAACTTGGCTGTGGATAAGAATCAGCTGGAGGTACTTGTTAAACATACAGATTTCTAGGATCAGAATCATTGGAGATAAGTCCTGAGAATCTGTACTTTAACAAGTGGTGCAGGTTATTTTGATGCACAAAGAGTTTGAGAACCATTGGTTAGAATTTAAGGCCGTGGTCTTTAGAGTCAGGGCAAACCTCAGTTCAGATTCAAGCTCTGCCACATACTAACTGTACTTCCATCCAGTCTTCCTTATGTTATCATACCCTTCTACTCCCATAGTATCCTGTGTCATAATCATCTCTCAATTGCATATGTTCAATTAGGTAGTTGTCTAGTTTCTTCTTTCTAGTGTAGGGAAAAATCTCTGTATTAGGGTAAAGGCTAATGTGCGATAGCAAAGACAACTCCGTCAGCTTAAATAAGATAGAAGTTTATTTTTCATTCATGGGATAGTCTAGAGATGAGTGGATCAAGTCTTGCAGAGTGGCTTTCCTTCATATGGTCATTCATGAAATTAGATTTCTTCCATCTTCTTGCTCCACTATCTTCTATGGTATACTCCTTGTCTACATGGTTGAAGCTGGTTCACCTCCAAGTTCATGTTCCTGATTTCAGGAAAGGGAAAGAAAGCGTACGGAGCAAGTGGTTTCATCTTCAAAGAGATGATATGGAAGTTGCACCCTTCACTTCCACTCTCATCTCATTGGCTCAGTTAAGTCACATGGCCACAATGAACTGACGTGGAAGTTGGGGAATATAGTCTCTATCAGGGCATTCATGGGCCCAGATAAAACTTGGTGGCCCTCTTGATAAAAGAAAGGGAGGATAAATCCTAGGGGACAATTAGTTGCTGACACAGCCCCCAATTTAGAGGAAACCATAGGACTTAGCAGTTAATACTCTGGGCTTTAGAGGCAGAAACCTGTGTTGAAATACTGGCTTTCCACTGTGTACCCTTGAGTGAGCCAAATTTAAACCTCTCTGCAAGTGTTTGTTCATCTGCAAAATGTGGGATAATAACAGTGTCTCTCTCTTAGAATTATTGGTAGGATTTTAGAAGATAATCCATGTAAACTTTTAGCATAGTAGCTGGCATACAGTAACCACTCAATAAGTACTAAGCTGCTAGTATTAATATAAGTATTATTACAATAGGCTCTCGGGCAGGGGGAGAGTAGATCAGGGATGGCATCATGGAGGAAGCTACATTTGAGGTGGTCCTTGAAAAATGGGCAGGGTTTTCACAGATGGTGATAGAAGAGAAAGAGAATTCCGAAAGAGGCAACAGTAGGAAATGATTTATTCAACTATTATTGAGTATCCACACGTGACAGGTATTAATAGTTTAGTGATTAAGGGCATGGGCTTTAGGTCATGCAGCAAAGGGCCCAAATATCAGCTATGCCATTTATTCCTTCTCTTCGCAGTTCTGACTCATACCATGTGGTACTTCTAACTCTGCTCTCACCCCCTTACCACCTATGTTGGTTACTCATAACTCTCTCTTAACTGTACAATTTGATAATGGCTTGTTTTCTGAAGGAGCAGAGAAAAACCTCCTTCTGAGGCAATTACCACCACCCACTTCCTTTCCTTATATGTACAGTTATTTGGTTGAAAGTCATTCTGTCTTTGTTCTCTCCTAATTCCCAATTGTGAAATGGATTCCAATCTTCCTACCTACATAGGATTGCTATGAGGTTGGATTCACTATTCTGACCAATCATATCTTAGTATATTACTTTTTTTTTTAAAGCTTGGCACCTGGGCTAACAACTGTTGCCAATCTTTTTTTTGTTTGTTTGTTTTTTCTGCTTTATCTCCCCAAACCCCCCCCCCCCGCCCCCCCCATACACAGTTGTGTATCTTAGTCGCAGGTCCTTCTAGTTGTGGGATGTGGGATGCCGCCTCAACGTGGCCTGACGAGCTGTACCATGTCCGCGCCCAGGATCCGGACCCTGGCCCGCCGCAGCGGAGCGCATGAACTTAACCAGTAGGCCACGGAGCCGGCCCCAGTATATTACTTTTTTGATGTTAGTTCACCAGTTTATGATTCTAATTTATTTCCTCTATTAATTTATCAATTGTTCCTCTTTTTAAATTTTCTAGTGGTTGCCCTAGGGTTTACAAAATTAATCTTTAACTTATGAAAATTTACTTTAAAGATATTGTGCCTCAGTAGTTGCCAGGGGCTGAGGGATGGAGGAAATAGGGAGAGGTTGGTACAAACTTTCAGCTGTAAGATGATTAAGGTCTGAGAATCTAATGTATATCACGGTGACTATAATTGATAACACTACATTGTATAATTGAAATTTGCCAAAAGAGTAGAACTTAAATGTTCTCTCTAAAGAAATTTATATATATAAATGTATCAGGTCATGAATGTGTTAGTTAACTAGATGGGAGGAATCTTTTCATAATTTATACTTATATCAAATTATCATGGTAAACACTTTAAATATCTTACAATTTTGTCAGTTATACTTCGATAAAGCTGAAAAAAATTATGCTCCTTCATTTATACTGTAAGAATTTTATAATAGTATAATTTCATTTCCTTTCTCCTATCTTTTTGCTGTCTCATTATGTTTCACTTTTGTGTATGCTGCAAACTCCATAATACATTGTTACTATTTGCTTTAGACTGTCAATTACCTTTTATTAAAGATTTTATTTTTTTGAACAGTTTTAGGTTTACAGTAAAATTGAGAGGAAGATACAGAAATTTCCTCTTGTCCTTACACATGCATAGTCTTCCCCATTATCAATATCACTTACTAGAGTGTTACATTTATTTTTTTATCAACCGTGAACCTACATTGACACATCATAATTACCCAAAGTCCATAGTTTACCTTAGGGTTCACTCTTGGTGGTGTACATTCTATGGGTTCAGAAAAATGTGTAATGACATGTAGCCAACATTTTAATATCACACAGAGTATTTTCACCGCACTACAAATCCTCTGTGCTCTGCATATTCATCTCCCTCCTCTCCCCAACCCCTGGCAACCACTGATCTTTTTACTGTCTCAATAGTTTTGCCTTTTCAGCATGTCATATAGTTGGAATCATACAGTATGTACCCTTCTCAGATTGCCTCCTTTCACTTAGTAATATGTATTTATGATTCCTCCATGTAGTTTCATGGCTTAATATCTCAGTTATTTTTATCTCTGAATAGTATTCCATTGTCTACATGTACCAGAGTTTGTTTATCCATTCACCTACTGAAGGACATCTTGGTTGCTTCCAAGTTTTGGCAATTATGAATAAAACTGCTATAAACATCCATGTGCAGGTTTTTGGACATACATTTCCAACTCCTTTGGGTAAATACCAAGCTGTGTGATTGCTGGATTGTGTGGTAAAAGTACGTTTAGTTTTGTAAGAAACTGCCCAAGTGTGTTCCAAAGTGGCTGTATCATTTTGGATTCCTACCGGCAATGTCCTGTTGTTCCACATCCTTGTTAGTATTTGGTGTTGTCAGTGTTCTGGATTTTGGTCACTCTAATAAGTGTGTAGTGGTATCTCATTGTTACTTTAGTTTGCATGTCCCTAATGACATATGATGTGGAACACCTTTTCATAGGCTTATTTGCCATCTGTATATCTTCTTTGGTGAGGTGTCTGTTAAGGTCTTTGGCCCATTTTGTAATCAGGTTGTTTTCTTTCTTTCTTTTTTTTTTTTGAGGAAGATTAGCCCTGAGCTAACTACTGCCAATCCTCCTCTTTTTGCTGAGGAAGACTGGCCCTGAGCTAACATCCGTGCCCATCTTCCTCCACTTTATATGTGGGACTCCTACCACAGCATGGCATGCCAAGCAGGGCCATGTTTGCACCCAGGATCCGAACCAGTGAACCCTGGGCCACTGAAGCGGAATGTGCGAACTTCACTGCTGCGCCACCGGGCCAGTTCCAGGTTGTTTTCTTACTGTTAAGTTTTAAAAGTTATTTGTATTTTTTGGATAACAGTCCTTTATCAGATGCATCTTTTGCAAATATTTTCTCCCAGTCTGTGGCTTTGATATTGGTTTTTTGCAGAGCAGAAGTTTTTTTTTTTTTTAAAGATTTTATTTTTTCCTTTTTCTCCCCAAAGCCCCCCAGTACATAGTTGTATATTCTTCGTTGTGGGTCCTTTTAGTTGTAGCATGTGGGACACTGCCTCAGCGTGGTTTGATGAGCAGTGCCATGTCCGTGCCCAGCATTCGAACCAACGAAACACTGGGCCGCCTGCAGCGGAGCGCACAGACTTAACCACTCGGCCACGGGGCCAGCCCCTTGCAGAGCAGAAGTTTTTAATTTTTTTTTTCTGGTGAGAAAGATTGTTCCTAAACTAACATCTGTTGCCAATCTTCCTGTTTTTGCTTGAGGAAGATTGTCCCTGAGCTAACATCCATGCCAATCTTCCTCTATTTGATATGTGGGATGCTGCCACAGCATGGCTTGATTGGCAGATAACCACAGCAGTGATTAGCAGTTTGGATCCTTGGGATCCAAACCTGTGAACCCTGGGCTGCCAAAGTGGAGTGCACAAACTTAATCACTACACTACTGGGATGGCCCCCAGAAGTTGTTAATTTTAATGAAGTCGAGCTTATCAATTCTTTCTTCATGGATCGTGTCTTACGTGTTGTATCTAAAAAGGCATCACCTCACCCAAAGTCATCAAGGTTTTCTCCTATGTTATCTTCCAAGAGTTTTATAGCTTTGCATTTTACATTTAGGTCTATGATCCATTTTAAGTTAATTTTTGTGAAGGGTATAAGGCTTGTGTCTATATTCTTTTTTTTAAAAATTTTTGTGCCATGGGTGTCTAGTTGTTCCAGCACCATTTGTTGAAATGACTATCTTTGCTCCATTGTATTGCCTTTTCTCCTTTCTCGAAGACCAGTTGACTATATTTATGGGGGTCTATTTCTGGGCTCTCTATTATGTTCCATTAATTTTTTTGTTTTTTCTTTCACCAATACCAAACTGTCTTGATTATTGTAGCTTTATAGTAAGTCTTGAAATCAGGTATCATCAATCCTCCAACTTTGTTCTTCTCCTTCAATATTGGGTTGACTATTCTGGGTCTTTTACTTATTTATATAAACTTTAGAATCAGTTTGTCAATATCCATAAAATAAGTTGCTGGGATTTTGATTGGGATTACATTGAATTTGTAGATCACATTGGGGAAAACTGATGTCTTGACAATATTGAGCCTTCTTATCTGTGAACATGGACTCTCTCTCCATTTATTTTTTTGTTTGATTTTGTTCATCAGAGTCTTGTAGTTTTCTTCCTATAAATATTGTACATATTTTATTAGATTTATCCCTAAGGTTTTCATTTTGGAGGGGTGCTAATGTAAATGGTACTGTGTTTTTAATTTAAAATTTCATTTATTCATTGCTGGTGGATAGGAAATTGATTGACTTATGTATATTAACTTTGTATGCTGCAACCTTGCTATAATCACCTATTAGTTTCAGGAGTTTTTTGTTGATTCTTTTAGATTTTCTATGCAGATGATCATGTCATCTGTAAACAAAGACAGTTTGATTTCTTCCTTCCCAATCTGTATACCTTTTATTTCCTTTTCTTGCTTTATTATATTAGTAAGGACTTCCATTATTATGTTGAAAAAGAGGGGTGAGAGAGGACATCTTTGCCTTGTTCCTGATCTTAGTGAAGAAGCTTTGTTTCTCACCAATTCAGCATGATGTTACCTTAGGTTTTTTGTAGACAGTCAAGTTGAGAAAGTTCTCCTCTTACTCCTTGTTTACTGAGAGTGTTTATCATGAACGGGTGTTGGACTTTGCGAAATGCTTTTTCTGTATCTATTGATATGATCGAGTAGTTTTTCTTTTTTGGTCTGTTGATGTGGTGGATTCCATTAATTGATTTTTGAAAGTTGAACCAGCTTTGCATATCTAGGATTAAATTCTGTTTGGTCATGGTATACAATTCTTTTTATGCTTTGTTGGAGTCAATTTGCTAATATTTTGTTGAGGATTTTTGCATCTATGTTCATGAAAGATACTGATCTGTAGTTTTCTTTTCTTGTAATGTCTTTGTCTGGTTTTGGTATTAGAGTAATGCTGGCCTTATAGAATGAGTTAGGAAGTATTCCCTCTACTTCTATCCTCTGAAGGAGACTGTAGAGAATTGGTATAACTTCTTCCTTAAGTGTTTGGTAGATTTCACCAGTGAACCCATCTGGGCCTGTTGCTTTCTGTTTTGGAAAGTTATTAATTATTCATTCAATTTATTTAATAGATATAAGCTTATCAGATCATCTATTTCATCATGTATGAGTTTTGGCAGATTGTATCTTTCAAGGAATTAGTCTATTTCATCTATGTTATCAAATTTGTGGGCATAGAATTGTTCAAAGTATTGTTTTCTTATCTTTTTGTTGCCCATGAGATCTATAGTGATGTCCCTTTTTCATTTCTAATATTAGTAATTTTTGTCCTCTCTCTTTTTTTCTTAGTTAGTCCTATGTAGGGGCTTATCAATTTTTATTGGTCTTTCCAAAGAACTGGCTTTTGGTTTTGTTTATTTTTTTCTATTGATTTCCTGTTTTCAATTTTATTTATTTCTTCTCTCATTCTTACCATTTCTTGTTTTTCCTGCTTACTTTGGATTTAATTTGCTCTTCTTTTTCTGTTTTTCTAAGGTAGAAATTCATATTATTGATTTCAGGTGTATCTTCTTTTCTAACATGCATGCAATGCTGTAAATTTCCCTCTAAGCACTGTTTTCACTGCATCCCACAAATTTTGATAAGGCATCTTTCCATTTTGATTTATTTCAAAATGTTTTAAAATTTCTCTTGAGTTTTTCTTTGACCCTTGTGTTATTTAGAAGGGTGCTGTTTAATCTCCATGTATTTTGGGATTTTATAGTTATGTTTCTGTTATTGACTTCTAGTTTAATTCCACTGTGGTCTGAGAGCAGACATTATATGATTTATATTCTTTTACATTTAAGGTGTGTTTTATGCCCCAGAATATGGTCTATCTTGGTGAATGTTCCATGTACGCTTGAGAAAAATGTTTATTCTGCTGTTGTTGGATGAAGTAGTCTATGGATGTCAATTATGTCCAGTTGATTGACAGTGTTGTTGAATTCAACTATGTCCTTACTGATTTTTCTGCCTGCTGGATCTGTCCATTTCTGAGAGAGGGGTATTGAAGTCTCCAGTTATGATGGTAGATTCCTCTCTCTCTCTTTGCAATTCTATCAGTTTTTGCCTCACATAGTTTGATGCTCTGTTGTTAGGTGCATACACATTGGTAATTGTTATGTCTGCTTGGAGAACTGATCCTTTTATCATTATGTAATGCTCTTCTTTATCCCTGATAACTTTCCTTACTTTGATGCATGCTCTGTATAAAATTAATATAGATACTCCTGCTTTCTTTTTATTAGTGTTAGCATGGTATATTTTTCTCCATTCATTTAGTTTTAATTTATAGGTTTCTTTATATTTAAAGTGGATTTCTTGTAGTCAGCATAGTTGGGTCATGTTTTTGATCCACTCTGACAATCTCTATCTTTTAATTGGTGCATTTAGACTCTTGACATTCAAAGTGATTGTTGGTATGGTTGGGTTAATGTCTACCATATTTGTTACTGTTTTATGTTTGTTGCCCTTATTTTTTTGTTCCTATTATTATCTTCCACTCTTTTTTCTACCTTTTGTGGTTTTAGCTGAGTATTTTATATGATTCCATTTTCTTTTCTTTTGCAGCATATCAGTTATGCTTTTTTAAAAACTTTTTTTAGTGGTTGCCCTAGCGTTTGCAATATACATTTGCAACTAATCCAAGTTCTCTTTCAAGTAACACTATACCACTTCATGGGTAGTGTGGGTACCTTATAATAACAAAATAATCCTAATTCCTCCTTTCTGTACCTTGTACTATTGCTGAAATTCATTTCACTTATGTATAAGCATACATAAGTATATGTATGTCTATACAAATTCATGCATAATCAAATACATTGTTGTTATTATTTTGAGCAAACTATCAGCTGTTATATTAAGAATAAGAAAAATATTTTATTTTACTTTCACTTATTCCTTCTTTGATGCTCCTCCTTTATTTATGTAGATCTGAGTTTCTGACCTATATTATTTTCCTTCTCTCTAAAGAACTTCTTTTAACATTTTTTCCAAGGCAGATATACTGGCAACAAATTCCCTCATTTTTGATTATATGTGAAAGTCTTTATTTCTCCTTCACTTTTGAAGTATGATTTTACAAGGTACAGAATTCTGGGTTGGTGGTTTTTTTCTCTTAATACTTTAAGTGTTTTTTCCACTCTCTTCTTGCTTGCATGTTTCTGAGAAGTCAGATGTGATTCTATCTTTCTTCCTCTGAAGATAATGTGTTTTTTTTCCTTTGGCTTCTTTCATGATTTTTTATTTATCTTTGATTTTTCTGTAGTTTGAAGATGATACACCTTGATGTACTTTTTTTGACATTTATTCTGCTGAGTGTTCTCTGAGTTTCCTGGATCTGTCTGGTTTGGTGTCTGACATTAATTTTGTGAACTTCTCAGTCATTGCTGTTTTAAATTCTTCTTCTGTTCCATTCTCTCTTTCTTCTCCTGGTATTCCCATTATGCATATGTTATAGCTTTTGTAGTTGCCCCACAATCCTTGGGTATTCTGTTCTGTGTTTTTTTCACTCTTTGTTCTCTTTGCTTTTTAGTTATTGAGGACTCTATTGAAATATCCTCTAGCTCAGCGATTCTTTCCTCAGCTGTGTCCAGTCTACTCATAAGCTTGTAAAGACATTATTAACTTCTGTTATAGTGTTTTTGATGTCTAGCATTTCTTTTTGGTTCTTTCTTAGGATTTCCATCTCTCTGCTTATATTGCCCATTTGTCTTACATGCTGTCTATTTTATCCATTAGAGCCCTTAGCATATTAATCGTAGTTGTTTTAAATTCCCAATCTGATAATTTCAACATCCTTGCCATGTCTGGTTTTGATGCCTGGTTTGTATTTTCAAATTATATTTTTTGACTTTTGGTATGTCTTATAATTTTTCCTTGATAGCCAGGCATGATATACTTGGTAAAAGGAGCTGCTGTACATAGGCCTTTAGTAATATGAGAGTGAAGTGTTTGAGGAGACCATCTGCTGACAATGGCCTGTTTTTGCTTCCTTCTGTGTTTCTCATAATTTTTTATTGAATGCCGGACATTAGGTTTAGAAGAAGAGTAAAGACTGAGGTAAATATTATTTATGCTTAGGAATGGGCTTCCTCTTCTTCTGTCAAGCCATTAATGTATTGTTGAGTCAATAAGGTCAGGAGTTAAGGTGGATTTGTTTTTCTCATGTTTATTTTTACCTTCGGAACATCAGAGTCTTCAAATTCTTCTAGCAGTCACGTGCTATTATCTTGTACTTAGAGTAGTGGTTGGATTGCCAGATGGTTTTTCTCAGTGTTTTAGTCATCCCTGACTGCCTGCACCAAAGAGGTGGGGGGTCTCTTTCCATGCTTTTTCCCCTCCCATAGTGATAAACTGCTGTTGTTTATTACTTGTGTGGTACTAATTGAGCATTTGGAAGTGGTTCTCTGTTGTTCTGATACAGACTAGTCTTAAGCAGTCTGTTAGTTTACCAGTTTACAGCTTTTGTAACAATTCCAATCGAATTGTTACAAATCTCAAATCTACAAACTCAGGGGAAAAAATTCAATGCAAAATTCAAAGCCCTCCTTCCACCTCTATGCCAGCAACCCCATGTCAGTGTTTTGCACACTCGTTTGAACTGTAGTTATAATGCCTTCTCATATCCTCCATCTCATAGCAATAGGAATAGTCACATCTTTTAGAAGTATGTTCTTGAATTGGAGAAGGCTTCATGGAGGTAATTTTACCTTAATTTTAAACTTAGTTTGGATCTGAAAGATAGCCAAGATTTCCACAGGCAGAAATGGTTGGACGGGAAATTTCAAAGAGCCATGACTAAGAGCAAAAGATAGTCAACATTGGAAGAGGTATGGTGTGCCCTTTTAGCAACAAAATGGTGTTTGAGAGTGTCATGTAGGTGCCCACAAAATTCATTGATGCAGAAATGGAACTATGCTATGAGACTTGGGGACATATTTGTACCGCATGCTGGTGAAACAGACCATACTTGTTATCTAAGTATAGTGTTTTGGAATATGAGCCTATTATATCATATTATGCTCCCTCACATTTTCATCTGCCTGCAGTGGTCCAAAGGAATAACCCCTTATTCTAGAGAGGAATAATTCTGGAAAAAAATAATCATTAAGAAAACATGAATTCAGTTGTATAAGTTGTGAAACACTAGTCATTGTCGTATTTGTTTTGTTATAGTGTAAATTGTTGCACACATTTTTATCTGAACCAGAAACCAAAAACTATGAGCATCAAATCGTAGAGAGACGAATCATTACAATATCCTATCGTGTCCCATTCTTTTCCATGCCATCTCCACCCATCTGCCTATCTATGTCTGTTGGTAAGAACAGACAAGAGGAGGATGAATACTCTACTAAAGTGAAGAGAGCAAAACTCCTGTTTATTTCTCCTCAGCTGCTCAAAAAAAAATAAAAACTTCAAAGGATGGAAATAATTCAGTCTCTAGGTTTCCTCAATTTACTTTGTTCATCCAAAGCAATTTATCCACATAAACCTTTCTTTTACTTCTGTTGTACTTGACAATACCATCAGAAAAGATGCTATTTTAAAACTTCCAGGAAATAGGCTTAAGAAAATAAATTATGGTGTAATAATTTCTTGTTTTAACCCAAATCAGATTACTTCTTTATCACCTGGCATTATTACCACTTTTTTTTTGATGCTTTTAAATTTGTTGGTAGGTGAAGAGAGCGGGTCACCACACCTTTGGTGTAATGATATTGCTGAGAAGGTGTTATCTTGATGCACACAAAGCCTCCTCACTGATGCTGAAATGGAACTGTGATTTGAGATTCGGGAAATTCCCGAAGCTTGTATATATTGAAGCACATTGTATATTTATGTCCAGACCTAGGGTTGTTTCAGACCTCTTTTGCTGCTCTCTCTTTGGCTTTGCCACCTGAATGCAGGAGGAATTCAGCCTCCCGTGCTAGGGTTTCTCCTAAGGGAAAGAGATGGCACACTTCCATTTCCATAGAAATAGGTGGATTTTCTGTTTCTCCAGGCCTCTGTTTATTATAATGAAAGAAAGAAAAACAAAAGAAAGATACAGCTGATTAAGTCCATCCCTCCAGGGTATGGTACCAGCCCAAGATACATTGTGTGTGATTGTTTTTGTTGATATTTGGTGCACTTATAAAAAATAACAATATCAAGCATTCCTTAGGTTTTAATTTTGTAACAGGAGTAAGCACCTTACATTTCATTTAATCTTTCCAATAGCCCTATGAAATAGGTGTTGTTATTTCCATCTTATAAAGATGAGGAAACTGAGCCTCAGAGAGTTGAAGTGACTTACCCAAGGCACACAGTCAGTGTTGGAGCTGGAATTTAGCTGGAGCTGGAATTTTAGCACAGGCCGTCTGACTATAGATTCCATACTCTTAACCAGGGATTGGTAAATTTTTCTGTAAAGGGCCAGATAGTAAATGTTTTAGGCTTTGCAGGCCATATAGTCTGTTACAGCTACTCAACTCTGCTGTTTAGCATAAGAGTAGCCATAAACAATACATAAATTAGTGGCATGATTGTATTCCAATAAAACTTTATTTACAAAAACAGGTGGAGGGCAGGATGTAGCCTGTGGGCTATTGTTTGTTGAACTCTACTCTTAACCACTATGGGAATACTGTCACATTGCTAAGCATTAATGATCTATGAGTAAACAAAGTATTTTCCTTGTTCTTTTATGGGAGATATACAAAGCTCTTAGTCTTATAGAATAAAATGTCAAAAGATGCTTAGTATGTGTATCCTTTTGTTTACAAAAATATTTCTATATTTATATCTACATGTACATCTACATAAATATATATACATAGATATGCAGGTGCATGCAGGGGTTTGTGTGCATGTCTTTGGGATATATATATATATATTTTCTATATATATAGAAGGACATACATTAAAATATTAATTGGGGTTATCTCTTGGGTTGAGTTAGGGGTGTTTCGAATTTTCTTCTCTAAAAGTGATGACTTTTTCAATTTTTCTATAATGCATATTTATTGCTAACTGGAATCAGAACAAATTAAAATTACAAAAATAAATTTATCAGTTTTTTTTCTGGGCAGGAGGCAGAGGAGAAGAGGAGAGAAGGCGCAGCATTGGGTAGAAGCTAGAACTAGGAGAAACAGGCTGCTCAGGAACCTACCAAGGTTTAACAGATCTGACAGTATCAGTTTTTAATTTTCAGCTCCATAGGTATCCTTATTGTCTGATCTATGAAAATGAACGTGGGCCTTTTAAATACTTTTCCTTTTCTATTTATCACGATATTAAGTTTTGTCATCAGGTACTAAAGAGACATTAGAAGAAGAAAAAAATTTTTTGCTTTCTGGTTCCAATGTGCTCACACAATAGGCTCCTGCAGGGCAAGTGGCTTCTCCAGTGTCTAGCTCCTATAGTGTGGGTGGCTTCTCTAGTGCCTGGTTTCTGCAGTGCACAGGTTCCAGCAGCTCCCAGCTGCCAAAAGCTTCCCCTTGGAACCCCCTCTTAGGTGGTTTTGTAGTGGAGTGCTTCTGATGAGACACTTCCCACGAACCCCCGTAAGAGTGAGTTTCTGATAAGTTCCAAAGAGCAGATTTCTAGCAAGTTTTACTGGTGTGGCTCCACAGCGACTTCTCTGCCATCCAGTTAGCATGGCTATGCACTCCACATCCATGATTGGATCTCCGCCCTGTTGCAGGGAAGTTGTGGGGGCAAGGAGGGGCATTCTATCTTTGGGCATTCTATCTCAGGCTTAGGGATAGTAATTGCTCCTTATACATGCTATTTCTGTATTTAAAATTCTCTTTACTTCTTCCCAGCCAATCCTTTGTTACTTCGATCTCCTGTTGTAATTAACAAATCTTTGTATTAAACTTTCAATGTTAAAATTACTCTGTCATTTGTTTCTCATAATTGAACCCACGCTGATATGCCAACATGCTAAACCTGGCTGCTTAGGACATCTGGGGACCAGTAGACATACTCTTCTTAGGCAACCAAGAGGGAGCCAATTAAAATGGGAAAGTTAATATTGACCTTTCTGGCAGATATGGGAGGGCTGAGTCAGCAGCAGGTTTATAATCCAGAACCAGATGTCATTGTTCTTATTTCTGATTTGGATGAAGCTGCTGTCAGTCTCTCCTCACTACATTTCACATTTGCCTAATTGATATGGACTTTATATCTTCAAGTTAGTTTTATGCATATGGTTGAATATTTTTTTCTAGATATTATATAGTGGCAAGTATAGATTTGAAGCTGGGCAGATCTGTTTGAATCCTGGCTTTACCACTTACTAGCTATATGACCTTATGTAAATAAATTAGTCTTTCTGAGTCAGTTCAGTTTCCCCCTTTGTAAAATGGGGATAATAATACCTACCTAACACATTATTGAAAGATTAAGAACAATGAACGTAAAGGCCATAGTATGGTGCTTCATACATAGTAATTGCTAAATAAATGGTAGCTAGTAAATGTTGTTATTATTCAATATGTACAGAAAATTACTTTCCAAGTATATGTAGAGAAAACAAGGAGGAAGCAAGAGTTATGTCCCCAAAGCTAGAGGCATATATTTGTCAGGAGCAGATTGTAACATGACAGCGTGAAAAACTCCATCTTTCCCTAGCCGCCTTTCCTTTCAGGAAGGCCCATATCTATAGCCTGTAATTGGACAATGAAGAGTCAGGTTGGAGTCCAGGAGCAGATGTTAGAAGCAGCACTGGTCCTGTTAGGTCCTGACTGAGCTCAGCATGCTTATATGCGAGTGAGAGGGGCTGGCTGTCACTTAAAGGGTGATAGTGACTCAAAATTGGGTAACAATCATATGATGCCAATGGTTATGACTCCTGCTGCGCTCTGTGTGAGTAGGTTTGCTCTTGATTCAGATTCCCATGGCTCGTCAGGAATGGAGGGGGATTATTTGATATGCACACCAGGATGTGTGTGTGTGTGTGTGTGTGTTGGAGTGGTGGTGAGTGTCTTTTAGCTGGGCTCCTGCTGTGATTGATTCCTCACAAATAAAACAAAATGTGTGTGTTGCTTGGCTCCCTTTTCATGTCTCTGTGCAACAAGACAGATTCCAATTCTTCTTGCCTGGGACCACGTCCTGGCTGAACTTCTGGTGTGTCACATCTGCTTCTCTGTGTGTGTGTGTGTCTGTCTTTGTACTTGTCAGCAACATTCATCAGTCGAGGGAAGAGCTGAAATGAAAGTAGCTTCTGCAGTTGCAGCTCTCTTGATGACTTTGGCTGGGCCTGGCTAAGTAGGCTATGCCTGGATTGGTCTGTTCTTCCATGGAGGGAGAGTAGGTGATGCTCTTTGGATTAAGTTATTAAGGACTCCCATTAACATTTCTTGATTACTTCATCTGTACAAGATTCTGTACTAAATGTTAACAAATTAACTCATTTTAAACCTCAGAAGACTACTCTGAAGCAGATACTATTATTGTCCAATTTTACAGATGAGAAAACTGAGGCTCATGTTAGGTGATTTATCCAAGGTCACACAGCTAAAAAGCGACATTCATTCATTCAGTGAGGATTTTTTTTAGCATCTTTTTGCACCTGGTACTGTTCTAAGTGGTAGGGATATAACAGAAAACAAAAGAGACAAATATCCCTGCCCTCATTGAGCTTACATTTCTAATGGTAAAAGACAAACAAATAAAAATAGAAATATATGTTATATGGTGATAAGTGCTAAGAAGAAATATAAAGCAGAGAAGGGGTACAGGGAGTATGTGTGTAGGATTGTAGTTTAGAGAGAGTGGTCAGAAACGGTGTCACTAAGAAGGTGACATTTCAGTAAAGCTCTGAAGGAGGTGACAGAGTGAGCCATGAGAATATTTGCAGGGAAGAGCATTCCAGGCAAAGAGAACAGAAATTTCAAAGGACTTGATGCAGGAATATGCCTGGCGTGGTCGAGGAACAGCTAAGAGGTTAATGTAACTGGAGCAGAGTGAGCAGAGGGGAGAGTCGGAGATAAGATCAAAGCGGTAACAGGGAACCCGGTTGTGTAGCTCCTTAGAGCCGCTGTCAGAATTTGGCTTTTACTCTGAGACTGGAGGGTGTGGGCAGAGGAGCGATGTGATAGGACTTTTGTTTTAACAGGATCGACCTCTATCTGTTATATTGAGAATAAACTGGGGTTAAGGGGTTCTGGTGAGGAGGAGGAACTCACTATGTGGTTTGTCCAAAGAGTAAATCTTTGAGTTCAATTCAATAAACACTGAGTACAGGGTTGGATCCAGTGTTTGTGAGGCATGAGGCTTTTATACAACCTTGAGAGCCTTCCTTTTTTTTTTTTTTTCCAAAATTTTTATTGCAATTTTTTTTTTTAGCTGAGGTAACATTGGGGGCCTTCTTTAAGTGAAAGAATTGAAAAATAGGTATGAAAGTGAGTTTTTTATATAAAAAAAGGGGACTGGGAGAGGGTTTGTGCCAGTAAGGGACTCTGAAGCATAAGCTTCATTAGCTTCTCAAGTAACTCTGCCTCTGAGTTAATTACTGTGTACCAGACTCTATGTTAGGTCCTGAAAACAAAGAGATGGATAAATCACAGTGATTAGACTTAACACCTGGACTATTGTAAACCCTTCTATCTAGCTTTCCCTATCTCCTTCTTCAATCTGCCCACCACACAACTGAATTTATTTTCCTGAATCACTGCTCTATCACTATGATGCTCCCCTTTTAAAAGCCTCTCATTAGCCTTCTATAGTGAATTTCCATTGCCTGAAGGTGTTCTTATATTCTAAGGCATCAGAATCAGTTTGGGGAGGGGGCAGAGGTGCTTGTTCAAAGTGCAGGTTCCCTGGCCCCAGCCCTGAACCTACTGAATCAGAGTCACTGGAGTTGGGGCCTGTAATTCATTTTGAACACTCTCCAGGTGATTCTGATGCAAATGGCTACACTTTAGTAGTAGCTAGCGGGCTAAGGCCAAAGTTCCTTAATATAGGATATCAGCCATGATCTTGACGCAGCTGCATCTTTCCTATTCAACACAGACCTTCTGTTCTAGCCATTGTCCCCCAAACATGCTTTACATAGTCTTGACTCTATAGAGCTTTTGATCACTTTGTTCCATCTGGCTGGAATGCCCTGTCTCTCCTCACTGCCTCTCCAAATCTTAGCCATTCCTTAGGTCTAGTCTCTTTCTTAGTGCCTTCTCTGACCCAACAGCCCACAGCCTCCAAGCTCCTAGAGTACTCATCAGCAATCTTGTCTTTTTTATTGCATTTTTTTAACTTCTCAGACATGTCTGTTATCTCAAGCAGACCATAAATTCCCTCAGGGTAGGGTCTATTCCTTTACCTTTTTGTAGCTCCCGAGGGCCTTATCCAGTACTGAGCAGGCAGAAAAACAAAAGAAGGAGGCAGGAAAGAGTGTTTATGCTCATAATGGACCATATTTCTTGCCCTTTATATTCTCATTTAGTAGAGCATAACAAATTCCCAAACAACTACTTTTCAATGAACAACACAGATTTGGTTCATAAATACAAATTCCAAAAATACATTGAAGATAAAAACCTCTTTGGCTCAGATTCTCTTGCTGCAGGAAGGTATTCGGTGATATACTGCTGGATACCAGCTGCTGTTTTAGTAAATATTTCAGAAATCAATTTATTCAGTGATATGATTTTTATATTTTCATCCAAGGTTGTATTTCATGTTTTATTGTTCTTAAAGGAGTCTATCTGCATGCTGAAATAGTGCACTCCTAGCCTATTTGGAAAAGAAACACCACCACTAAAGTATACCTAGAGATTGTATTGGGGTATGCTAATGATTATGACATCATACTTATCAGGGTTTAAGATAAGACAATAGCTCCAGAGTCACTCTCTCTTTAGCATGTTCAGGCCACAAGGAATGTAATATATATATTTTTAAAGGAGGGAAAACCTTCGGCATAGGTTAATAAGCCATGGTCAGGCAATGAGATTATAATCTTGCTGGAAGTGGAGTTTATGGAGCCTTGGATTTTCTATTTGTATAGGAGAGGCAGCATAGTTGAATATAATGATTTTCAAACTGTTTTCCAGAGTCTTAGGGTTCTACAGAGTTGCTCTAAGGGCCACTGAGGGCAAGGGTCTGTTGGTTAGGGCTGATGTTGTAAGAGAGAAAGAAGTATTTTTCAAATTTCATTTGGCTTCTGTCTGCATCACAAAAGGTAGAATTAACCATGGTAAGAGAGAATCCAGTGTCGAGATAAAAGATGAGCTTGTGACCTCAAGTCTCTTGGCCCAGACAGCCTATATCCCAGAGGACTGATCACAGATGGGATTATAGCACTGCCGTTAGGGATCTTAAAGGAATCATCAAGTGGACTAGGTCTGTAAAGAAACTGGGAGAGGAGCAGATATTGTCCTGATTTTCAAAATGGAGAAGGTGGATTCTGTGAACTATAGACTCATCAGCTCAACTTCTATTATAGATTATTTTAAGACATATTATTAAGAAGACATTTACCAGTCAGAGTCCCCAAGGAAATGATGATACATTCAAAGGGATTAAGGGAAGAGAGTTTAATGAAAGAACTATTTACAGACGTGGGACAGAGTTAAGGGACCTACAAAAATGGCAGTTTCATCTGGTTCAAGTTAATAGAACAAAAGCTAGTGTCACTAGAGCAGGATGAGCAAGGGAATGAGAGGTATGCAGTAGACAGACAGGACCTTGTGGCCATGGTAAAGTCATGGGAAATGTAATAGAAAGCCATTGTCTCATTTGAAGCAGGGGATTGACATAATGTGGTTGCTGAGTGGAAAATAGACTGTAGAGGGGAAAGAGGGGAGGCGGGGAGACCAATTAGGAGGCTTTTGAAGTAAGTGGTGATGTTTTAGTCTAGGATTGTTATAGAGGAAGAGATGGAGAGAAGTAGGAGAATTCAGCATATAATGTGTAGGTAGAATCAATAAGCCCTTTTGATAGATTATTTGTGTGAGAAGAGAGAAAGAGATGATAAATTAAGGATGCCTGAATTTTTTACCTTGATCAGTCAGATGGAAGATAATGCCATTTATAGAGAGAGGGAAGACTGGTAGAGAAGCATGTTTAGGGGGAATTCAAGTAGTCAGGAAATAAGTCAAAACATAGTAACATCTTTTTACTTCTGTGATAAGGTTTCTAGATATGGGCGACTCTATATGCCAACACTTCTATGTCCTATGAATTGGCATTCAACAAAATAAAGGTGTTTTATGGTCCAATAAATTATAAAATACTGTGCTAAACAAAGTTAAGTCTTTTCTCTTTAGCTGGAGTACTTTTCAGAGACTTTGATAGGCTACCATGGATTGCGAAACTCCCAAAGGGGAATATCCTGGGTTTCCCAAACTTATTTAGTCATGGAATCTTTTAATTTTTAATTGATAACTTTGAGGGTTCTGGAAATGCTACTGTAGATATGATTTGTCTGTAAATGTATGATGTACTCAGATCTCAGCAGAGAATCTGACAGACTTTCGGTGACATTTCTGTGGAGAAGACGGACAATTACCGATTAGATGATATACATTTGGAAGCTTAGTTACTGATTAAAATACGAGGGATTATGAAGGTTTAATGCAATGATTCTTCACACCAGCATTACTTGGGCAGCTTTTTCAAAGTACTGGATCTCAATCAGACCTACTGACTCAGAATCTGTGGTGGTGAGCTCAGGAAAATATACTGAAAAAGGTTTCTTAGATGATTCTGATGCAAGTCCCTGGTTAAGACTCACTGATATTAGAAAGAGCGTGAGCCTCGAGCCAAGAACTTAGATAAGAATATTGCCTTTACTGCTTGTTGATTCTTGATTGGACAAGTTCCTTAACTACTCTGAACCTTAGTTTCCTCACCTGTAAAATAGGAAATAATAGTGCCTACTTTGTAGGATGACAGTAAAGATTAAATGAGGTAAATTAAAGATTTTATTTTTCCTTTTTCTCCCAAACTCCGCTGTACATAGTTGTATATCTTAGTTGCAGGTCCTTCTACTTGTGGCATGTGGGATGCCACCTCAACGTGGCCTGACGAGCGGTGCCATGTCCGCGCCCAGGGTCCGAATGGGTGAAACCCTGGGCTGCCGCAGCGGAGTGCGCGAACTTAACCACTCGGCCACGGGACCGGCCCTGAGGTAAATTATAATAATAACAATAGTAAAAATATTTATTAAGGGGATTATCAGGCACCATGCTAACACTTTCATATATCATATCATTCATTCTTTCCTTGGGTGGCTTCCAGGTTGAGGCTTGGGATCAAGGGACTGGCCAGAGCAAGAGGAATGGTAGGGACTAAAGTTCTAGATTAAAAACTGAGTATCTGAAGAGAGCTGTGACTTGAGAGGAAAAACGGAAACTTAACAATTAGCACTAGAGAACTTTATGGTTACAGCAATAGAGATCATGGCCTTAGGATCTGGGTCTGAATCCCAGCTCTGCCATCAATTTTCTGAGTGCCCTTGTGCAAGGAACTTCCTCTTCATGATTCTGTTTCCTCATCTGTAAAACAGAGATAAAAACAGTACCTCCTTCATCGACTGTTGTAGTGAGAATTAAGTGAGTTAATGTATATAAAGCATCTGGCAGGCAGTGGAATTTTAGGAAACTGTAGCTAGTAGTATTAGCAATGGGGCACAGGGGTTCAAGGTTTCATAGAATGACTATTCTTAAGCCTCACTATGGGTGAGTGGACAAGTGGAGAGAAGAGGAAAGGAATAGATGGACCAATGCATTTAATACTGCTTGCCTCTAGTCCAAAGAAGTCTAAATTAGGACAAGACTGAGCCTTGAGATGGGGCACTCAATGAGGCTAACAATGTGGTGGTGGGGAAGGTACAAGTAAAAGAGAAGAAGCAGAGACTGACAATCCTAGTTCATGGTTAAGCCCACCATGGAGTAGGACATTTTGACCAGGCAGATTTGATACAGGGAACTTTATTATTTTACTTTTTATTTTCAAATAATTAAAGATTCACAGGAAGATTAAAAATTAGTATAGAGAGCTCCTGTATAGCTTTCACTCAGTTTCCTCCAATGGTTACATTTTAAATAACTACAGTAAAATATTAAAACCAGGAAATTGACATTGGTATAATGTGTTTGTATAGTTTTATGTGTAGGGGAGGAAGACCTTCTCTCTCCATTACCTGGATTCGTCTGGCCGGAGAACGAATTAAATTCGCATGAGACAGAATAACAGGAGAAAATTAAACAAAGCTTTATGAGGACCATGGCCCGGGGCCTTTCTTCCTGAAGGAAGAAAGGGCACCGAAGAAGTGGTATGCACAGAGTGGTTATATACCCCCAAACAGGGTGTTTCACATATGATTGAAATGTCCCTCCCACAATAGTCACAAGATTGCCCTGTCGGCACAGGGCTTGATGGACACAGCAGGTAGTGGGTCTGCTATCTTGGAGGGCGAAGCAGGAGGCAAGTCTGTTGTCTCAAGCTGGGTGGTCACAGGTGAGCGCAGCAATCAGTTCCTAGCCTAAGGAAAGATGCTTAATCCTTAAAGAAATGCCAAGATTGGGAGGGGGAGGGAAGTCAGTTACAGGAGGTTACCAGACAAGCACAATAAACAAATGCAGATTTAAGTCCTTGCCTTCCCCATTGATTAAGAGTTTCTAGAGATAAGGACATCTCCCATTCTTCCTGGTACAAAGGGAGATATCTTTTACAGATGGAGATTTCCTTCACAATGTAAATGTCTCTTACAAAGGGTAAGTAAATTCTACTTTTCAGTTGCTTTCCTGTCTGCAAAGTAACAGAGCCTCAAATAATCATCATGCCAAAGAGACATATCTTGGGGTGGCCATTTCCAGGCCCCCACATATGCCGTTTTATCACGTGTAGATTCTTGTGACCACAACCCCCATCAACAGGCAGAACTATTCTAGCAACACAAAAGCCTCCATTGTGCTACCTCTGTATAATCACACCAACTCCCATCCCCTATAGTATCTCTAACCTCTGGCAGCCACTAATTCCCCATCTCTATAATTTGGCATTTTGAGAATTTTATGTAAGTGGAATTATATGTAACCCTTTGAGATTGGCTTTTTAAAACAGCATACTTCCCCTGTGGTCTGTCCGAGTTGTTGCATGTATCTACTTCATTTGTTTTTGTTGCTGAGTAGCATTCCATGGTGTGAATGTACCGTTGTCACCATTCACCTATTGAGGGAAATTTGGATTTTTTCCGCTTTTTGACAGTTACAAATAAAGCTGCTATGAACAGTTGTGTATAGGTTTTTATGTGGACTCAAGTTTTCACTTCTCTGAGATAAATACTGAGGAGTGTGATTGCTGCGTGTATGGTAAGCATATGTTTAGTTTGTGTGTTTTTTTTTAAAGAAACTGCGAACTGTTTTTAAGAGTAGCTGTATCATTTTACATTCCCAATAGCAAAGGATGAGAGATACAATTTCAACTTATCCTTACCAGCATTTGGAATTGTCATGGGTTTGGCGGGGGAGGGGGGGGTTCCTTTATTTTATCTGTTTATTTTTAAGGCTTTATTGCGATAATTCACACACCATAAAATTCACTCATTTAAAGTGTACAACTCTATGTTTTTAGTATACTCATAGGTGTGTAGCGATATCTCATTATGGTCTTAATTTGCATTTCACTAATCACTCATGATCTTGAATATCCTTTCGTTTGTTTATTTATCCATATATCCTCTTTGGTGAAGTGTCTTCTTTTTTTCCATGTCAGTTTTGCTAGAGTTTAGTCAATTTTATTGATCTTTTCAATTTGTTTCATTTGTTTTTTCTATTGAATTCTGTTTGGATTTCATTGACTTCCACTTGTTTCTTTCCCTCTGCTTGCTTTGGGTTTACAATTGTCCCTCACTATCTGCAGGGGATTGGTTCCAGGACTCCTGGCAGATACCAAAATCCACGAATGCTCAAGTCCCTTAGTCGGTCCTCCGTATCCTCGGATGTGGAACCTGCAGATACAGGGGGCCAACTGTGTTTTGTTTCTAGTTTCTTAAGTTAGAACTTTAGGATATTGATTTGAGTCACTTTCTCCTTTCTCATATAAGCACTTAGTGCTATAAATTTCTCTCTCAGCACTTCTTTAGCTGTATTCCTCAAAGTTTGATGTGTTTATTTTCATTCAATTCAGTGTATTATTTTATTTCCTTTGACACATTCTTTGACTTAAGGATTATTTAGCAGTATGTTGATTTGTTTTCAAGTGTTTGAAGATTTTCCTATCTTTCTGTTATTAATTTCTAGTTTTATTTCAGAGTAGTTGGGCAACATACTCTGTATGATTTCAATTTTAAAATTTGTTAAGGTTTGTTTTTGGCACAGGAGATGGTCTGTCTTGGTGTATATTACATGTGATGTAAAAGAGTGTATGTTCTCTTGTTGACGGGTGTGTTCTATAAATGTCAGTTAGACCCTGTTGGTTGATGATGTTGTTGGAATCTTCCCTGTCCTTGCTGATTTTCTGTCTAGTTCTGTCAGTTTCGAGAGAGATGTGTTAAAGTCTTCAATTCCAATTGTTTATTTCTCCTTTCATTTCCATCAGTATTTGTATCACATATTTTGCAGCTCTGTTGTTTGGGGCATAAGCCTTGGGGTTGCATTGTCATCTTAGTGGACAAACACTTTTTCATTATGTAATATCCTTCTCTCTATCTCTGATAATTTTTATTGCTCTGATCCACTTTATTTTATATTAATATAGCCACTCTTGCTTTCCTTTGTTTAATGTTTGTATGATACATTTTTTTCCATCCTTTTACTTTCAACCTGCATATATTCTTTTATTTGCAGTGAGCTTTTTTTGTACATTTTTTTTTGCATATTTTGAGCCTAACCTGCCACTTTGTCTTTTAATTTGTGCATTTAGACCATATAAATTTAATGTAATTATTGTTATGTTAGGGCTTAAATGTAACATTTTTTGTTTTCTGTTCCCTCTGTTCTTCATTTCTGTGTTTATTTTTCCTGTTTTCTTTTGGGTTACTCATACCTTCTTTAGAATTCTGTTTTGCTTTATCTGTATTTTTTATTTGAGCTTATTGAGACATAATTCATATACCATACAATTCACCCATTTAGAGTACACAGTTTAATGGTTTTTAGTATAGTGAGTTGTGCAACCATCACCAGAATCAATTTTCATCACCCCAAAAAGAAACCCCGCATAGCTCTCAACCCCACTACCCCTAAGCAACCACTAATCTACTTTTTTTCTCTCTATACATGCCGATTCTGGACATTTCATACAAGTGGAATCATATAATATATGATCTTTTTTCACTGCTTTCACTTATGTTTTTAAGGTTCATCCATGTTGTAGCATGTGTCAGTACTTTATTCTTTTAATGACTGACTAATGTTCCATTACATGGATATACCTCATTTGTTTATCCATTCATCAGTTGATGGGCATTTCAGTTGATCTCACCTTTTGGCTATTATCAACACTGCTGCTGTTAACTTTTGTGTACAAGTTTTTGCGTGGACATATTTTCCTTTCTCTTGGGCAAATACCTTGAAGTAGAATTGCTTGGTCAAATGGTAATTATGTTTAACTTTTAGAGAAATTGCTAGACTGTTTGCCAAAGTGGCTGCACAGTTTTATATTCCCACCAGCAGTGTATGAGGGTTATGACTTCATGTCCTCACCAAACTAATTCTAATTCTTCTTCTTTTTTTAGTATAGCCATACTGGTAGTTATGAAGTGGTATCATGTTGTGGTTTTGATTTATATTTTCCTGATGACTGATGACATTGAGCATTGTTTCAGGTGCTTATTGGCCATACATATATCTTCTCTAGAGAAGTGTCTGTTTAGATCCTTTGCTGATTTTAAAATTAGGTTGTCATTTTATTGTTTAGTTGAAATAGTTCTTTGTATATTCTAGATATGAGTCCCTTATCAGGTATATGATTTGCAAAATTTTCTCCCTTTCTGTGAATTGTCTTCACTTTCTTGATAAAGTCTTATGAAACACAAAAGTTTCCTTAAAAATTTTTGTGAAGTCTAATTTACTAATTTCTCTTTTATTGCTTGCATTTTTGGTGTCATAGCTAAGAATCCATTGACAAATAAAGGTCATGAATATTTACTCTTACGTTCTTTTCTAAGAGTGTTATAGTTGTGACTCTTACATTTAGGTTTTTGATCCATTTTGAATCAATTTTTGTATATTGTGTGATGTAGGGATCCAAATGCATTCTTTTGTATGTGGTTATCAAGTTGTCCTAGCACCATTTATTGAAAAGACTATTCTTTCCTCATTGACTTGTATTGACGCCTCTGTTGAAAATCAATTGACCATAGGTACATGGGCTTATTTCTGGACTCTCAATTATATTCCATTGATCTATATGTCCATCCTTATGCCACTATCATGCTATCTTAATTACTGTTACTTTGTAGTAAATTTTGAAATCAGGAATTGTAAGTCCCACTTTGTTCTTCTTTTCTAAGATTATTTTGGCTATTCTGAATTTCCTGAGTTTTCATAGGAATTTTAGGATCAATTTGTTAATTTCTACAAAAAAGCCAGTTAGTATTTTTATACAGATTACAAGGAATCTTTAGATTAATTTGGGGAATATTGCCATCTTAATATTGAGCCTTTCCAATCTGTGAGGGTTAATTTTATGCATCAACTTGGCTAGGCCGCAGTACCCAGATATTTGGTAAACACTAGCCTGGAATATCTGGGAAGATATTTTTAGATGAGATTAATGTTTAAATCAGTAGACTAAATAAAGCAGTGTGCCCTCCACAAGGTAGGTGGACTTCATCTAATCAGTTGGGGGCCTTAAGAGAAAAAAGACTGACCACCCCTGAAGAAGAGGGAATTCAGCCAGCAAACTTCCTTCAGATTCAAGCACCAACTCTTGCTTGGGTCTCCAGCCTGTTTTGCACTTCTTTTGTTAAATGCATTCCTAAGTATTGTATTCTTTTTGATGCTATTGTAAATGGAATTGTTTTCTTAATTTCATTTTCAGATCGTTCATTGCAAGTATATGGAAATACAATTTATTTTTATTTTTATTTTATTATTTATTTATTGATTGAGGTCACATTGGTTTATAACATTATATAAATTTCAGATGTACATCAATATATTTTGACCTCTGTATAGACTGCATCGTGTTCACTACTGAAAGTCTAGGTGGGTCTGCCAGCAACAAATTCTCTCAGACTGTGTTGATCAAAGAATGTCTTTATTTCACATTTATTGTTCAAAGATAGCTTTGAGGAATATAGGATTCTTGTCTGACAGTTTTTTGTTGTTATTTTGAGCACTTTGAATATGTTTTTCCCCTGCCTTCTGTTCTTCATTGTTTCTGATGACAAGTAAACTATTAATCTTATTGGGATTTCCTTATAAGTGACACTTTGTTTTTCTCTTGCTGCTTTCATGATTTTCTCCATGTCTTTTGGCTTTTAGCATTTTTCCTATGGTGTGTCTTTTTGTGGATCTGGTTGCTTTTATCATACTTGAAATTCATTGAGCTTCTTGGATGTGTAGATTTTATTTCATCAAATTTGAAAATATTCAGCCATTATTTCTTTGAATATTTTTTTCTGCTCCTTTCTCTCTCTCCTCTCTTCTGGCAATTCTGTTACATGCACGTACTTTATGGGGTCACATATTTCTCTGAGGCTTTTTTCATTTTCTTCTCTTTTCCCCTCTCTTATTTGGACTGCATAGTATCTATTGGTCTACATTCAAGTTTGCCAATTCTTTCTTCTGACAGTTCAACTCAACTATTGAGCCCCTCTAGTAAATTTTGCCTTTCAGTTAGCATGCTTTCAGCTCCAGAATTTCCATTTTGTTCTTAATAGTTTCTCTCTTCTTATTGACAATCTCTATTTGGTGAGATATTATCATCCTTTCCTTATTTACGTGTGATATCCTTTAGTGCTTTGAATATGTTTATGACGGCTACTTTGAAATCTTTGTCCATTAAATATATCTGTTCACTCTCATACACAGTTTCTGTTGCCTGCCTTTTCTCCCATATATGGGTCAGATTTTACTGTTTCTTTGCATGTCTTGTGATTTTTGTTGGAAAGGGGACATTTTAAATATATTGTGGCAACTCTGGTTACTGGTCCATATCCCCCACCACCCACGGAGGGAGGCTGATTATACTTGTTTGTTTGTTTATGGCTAACTATCATTTTAATGAAATGTGTTTCCTCCCCATGGTATGAAGCCTCTGATACTCACCAGGGGACACAGCCTTGGGAATAGGCACAATTCACCCTGGAATGATAGTTGTTTTGTCAGGGCTCTCTTTGTCTCTTTCCTTGAATGCACTCAGCTATTAAGCTCCACTAATTGCTGGATGATTGTTCTATTGTTTTCAACAATGTCTTGGATAATAAATTGTTTCAGAGACTGATTCAATTAAAATCCAACCCTTTGTGAGGACAGTTTTTTTAAAATTCATTTCTTCAAACTTTTTGTCTTTCCTCCCTCTCTCTCACCCTCCTTCCCTCCCTCCCTTCCTTCTTATACTTTCCCCCCAGCTTTATTGAGATATAATTGGCATATAACATTGTGTAAGTTTAAAGTGTACAGATGATGATTTTACAGATGTATGTATTGTGAAATGATTACCACAGTAGGGTTAGTTAACACTTCTGTTGCCTCACATAATTACCATTTCTTTTTTATGATGAGAACATTTAAGATTTCCACCCTTAGCAGCTTTCAAGTATACAATACAGTACTTTTAACTATAGTCACCATGCTATAAGCTAGATCACCAGAACTTATTCATCTTATAATTAGAAGTTTGTACCCTTTGACCAACACATCCCCATTTCCTCCACCCCTCTGACCCTGGCAAGAAGCATTCTCTCTGTTCTGAGTTTGGATTTTTTAGATTTCTCATATAAGTGATATCATATAGTATTTGTCTTTGTCTGTCTGAGTTATTTTACTTAACGTAATGCCCTCAGGGTCCATCCATGTTGTTGCAAATGGCAGGATTTCCTTCTTTCTCATGGCTGAATAATACTCCATTATGTGTATAAAACATTTTCTTATTCCATTCGTCTGTAGACAGACACTTAGGTTGTTTCCATATCTTGGTTATTATGCATGATATTGCAGTGAACATGGGAGTCCAGATGTCTCTTTGAGATCCTGATTTTATTTCCTTTGGGTATATGTCCAGAAGTGAGGTTGCTAGATCATATGGTAGTTCTATTTTTAACTTTTTGAACAACTTCCATACTGTTATCCATAGTGACTGTACCAATTTACATTCCCAGGATCAGTGCGCAAGTGTTCCTTTTTCTCCACGTCCTTGCTAATGTTTGCTGTCTTTTATCTTTTTAATAATAGCTATTCTAACAGATGTGAGGTGATATCTCATTGTGGTTTTCAATTGTGTTTCCCTAATGATTAATGATGTTGAGCATTTTTTCATGTGCTTGTTGGCCGTTTGTATATTTTCTTTGAAAAAATGTTTATTTGGTTCCTCTGCCCATTTTTTAAATTGGATTGTTTGTTTTCTTTTGCTATTGAGTTGTATAAGTTCCTTATATATTTTGTATCTTAACCCCTTATCAGATAGATGGTTTGCAAATACTTTTTCCCATTCAATAGGTTGACTTTTAATTTTGTTGACTGATTCTTTTGCAGAGAGATGCTTTTTATTTTTTTATTTTTTATTTTTTCATTTTTTTTTAAGATTTCATTTTTCCTTTTTCTCCCCAAAGCCCCCCGGTACATAGTTGTATATTCTTCGTTGTGGGTCCTTCTAGTTGTGGCATGTGGGATGCTGCCTCAGCGTGGTCTGATGAGCAGTGCCATGTCTGCGCCCAGGATTTGAACCAACGAAATACTGGGCCGCCTGCAGCGGAGTGCACGAACTTAACTACTCGGCCACGGGGCCAGCCCCCAGAGAGATGCTTTTTAGTTTGATGAAATCCCACCTGATGATTTTTTGCTTTTGTTGCCTGTATTTTTGGTGTCATATCCAAAATATCATTGCCAAGACCAATGACAAGGAGCTTTTTCCCTATGTTTTTTTCTAGAAGTTTTACAGTTTCAGGTCTTACATTTAAATCTTTAATCTATTTTGAGTTAATATTCATAAGTGGTCTAAGATAGAGGTCTAGTTTTATTCTTTTACATGCGATTATCCAGTTTCCAAACACCATTTGTTGAAGTGATTCTCCTTTTCCCATTGTGTATTCTTGGCTACCTTGTCAAATATTAGTTGACCATATCTGCATTGGTTTATTTCTGAACTCTCAATTCTGTTCCATTGGTCTATGTGTCTGTTTTTATGCCAGTACCATACTGTTTTGATTACTGTAGCTTTGTAATATAGTTTGAAATCAGGAAGTGTGATGCCTCCAGCTTTGTTCTTTTTTTCTCAAGATAGGTTTGGGTATTCGGGATCTTTTGTAGTTCCATATGAATTTTAGGATTGGGATCGTTTTTTCTACTTTTGTGAAAAATGGCATTGGAATTTTGATAGAGGTTGCGTTGAATATGTAGATGGATTTGAGTAGTATGGAAATTTTAACAGTATTAACTATTCTAATCCATGAACATAGGATATCTTTCTATTTATTTGCTTTTTTTTTCCATTTTGTAAAGCAGTGTCGTATAGCTTTTGCTGTATAGATTTTTTGCTTCCTTGGTTAAATTTATTCCTAAATATTTCTTGCTTTGATGATATTGTAAATGGGATTGTTTTCTATTTCTTTTTAAGATAGTTCATTGTTAGTATATAGAAACTCAAGTGAAAAAAACCTGTTGTATTTACCTTTTTATTCTTCCCATTGTGCTTTCTTCATTTTTGATGTTTCAAGATTTCATTTTTTATTATTTCCTTTCTGTTTCATGAGTTTCCTTTAGCTATTATTTTTGAGGAGGTCTGCTGCTGACAAATTCCCTTAATTTTCCTTCATTTGAGATAGTCTTGATTTCCCCTTTTTTCATGAAGGATATTTTCACTGGATATAGAATTCTGGGTTGACAGTTCTTTGCTTACAGTATTTTAAAAAAAGTGTGCCACTTCCTTCTGGCCTCAAGGTAGAGCCTCTGTCCCACGAGTGGGGATTTTGCAGAGAAGGGAGCTCCTTCCTCTTGGCTGCACTCATCCTGAACTTATAGTGTGAAATCTGTCATTTGAGTTGTTTTCCCCTGGAGGTAAAGTGTCATTTCTCTTGTGCTGCTCTCTAGAGTTTTCTTTGTCTCTAATTTTCAGGAGTTTGATTATAATGTATTGTGGCATGAATTTCTTTGGGTCTATCCTGTTTGTGGTTTGCTTTACTTCTTGAATTTGTGGGTTTATATCTTTTGCCAAATTTGGGGAATTTTCAGTCATTATTGCTTTGAACACTACTTCAGCACCACACTCTTTCTTCTCACTTTCTGGGATTCTTGATAACATAAATGTTAGATCTTTTGTTATAGTTACACAGGTCCCTAGGTATTTTTTTTCCTATCTACTTTTTTCTCTGTTGTTCAAGATGGGTAATTTCTACTGTCTTATCTTCAAGTTCACTGATTCTTTACTCTATCAACTCCATTCTGCTGTTGGAGAAAACTCAAGGGAGTTTTTCATTTTGGTTATTATATTTTTCAGTTCTGAAATTTGGCTTTTCTTTACATCTTCTCTTTCTTTGCTGGGATTTTATATTTATTTGATGGGATTTTTTCTTTGCTTGGACTTTCTGTTTTTTCATTTTCTTCAACTTTTTCATCGTTTTTCATTGAAGCGTTATGATTACTACTTTAAAATCTTTGTTAGATAGTTCTATTATTTGTGTTTTCTTATTCTCATCTGTTGATTTTATTTTCTCATTCATGTTGAGATTTTCCTGATTCTTAGTATGATGAATGATTATTTTTATTGTGTCCTGGCAATATTGAGTATTATGTTTTGAGACCCTGGATCTTATTAAATCCTGTTTTCTAGGACTCCTCTGTCACCAAACAAGAGAGGGAAATGGTATGCTGCCTCATTACTGCCAGTTAGGGATGGAAGTCCATGTTTCTCACTAGGCTACCTTTGATATTCCAGGTAGAGGAGCCCCTTGTTACTTCTGGGCAGGGATAGAATTTCAAGCTCCCACTGCTGATACCACCCTTGCTGGGAGAGGAAGGGGTGCCTCATTACTGCTCCTGACATGGCTTCCACTGTCACTGTGAAAGGGGGCCTCCTTCCCACTGGGCCAGAATGAAAGTTCTAACCATCTACTTAGCCTTCTCTGTCACCACCCTGGTGAAGAGAAAGAGGTGCCTAGTTACAGCTTTGTAAATATAGAAGTCTAGATTTCCAATTTAGCCTATGCTGTCATGGGTTAGGATGAGACCACAGTGGTGTTGTTGTTTTTGCGGAGGAAGATTTGCCCCGAGGTAACATCCATTGCCGACGCTACTCTTTTTTTTTTTTTTGCTTGAGGAAGACCAGCCATGAGCCAACATCTGTGCCAATCTTCCTCTGTTTTGTATATAGGACACTTCCATGGCATGAAAAGTGAGTGGAATAGGTCTGTGCCCACGATCTGAACCAGCAAACCTAGGCAGCTGAAGTGGAATGTGCAGAACTTTAACCACTCGGCCATGGGGCCATGCCCAAGACCACAGTTTTTTTCCCATGGTGTTTGGCTGGAGTAGTGTGATTATTGTCTAAAAGCTTTCTGTCTTACCAGGCTGCCTTTATCCTGGTCTAGAGAGAGCAGGTTTTTCTTGGAGAAATTTTAGTCTGCGTTCATTGGTATCTCCTGGTTGCAGGCTTCTACTGTACCCAGCCAGAATATATTAGGCAAAAAGAAAACCCAGGGAATTTTAACACCTTGCTATTCCTTGGGTCTTAAGGTTCCTACCTGGTCTTTCTCCTCTCCACCTTCCAGAGTGGTCTTTTGTTTTTATACATAGTGTCCAGGATTATTAATTGTACTTAGTGGGAGGACTATGGAGAAGTGCATCTACTCTTCCATTTTATCACAGAACCAGAAGTCCAGGGAACAATTAGATATAGCCATTTTAGGTACTGAAGACATTTTGATGCAGCTGTTTTCATATAGCATCAGAACAATTATGTTAAAAACACAAGAATACTTTTAATACTAGGTAAAAATTACTCTTATTACTAGGTAAGAGTCATTCCTGCCTTCACTTCATCCTATCTCTGACCTCCTTGGAAGTTGGAGCTCTGTTATCTCTCTGAAGGAAAGCAGAACTGCCTAAGATTAATGGATTCTCTAGTGCTGGTGGGAGATTGCCAAAGAGGCCTTGTGTTGAATCTCATCCTCTGCCTCCTCCTGAGGTGGTGCCCATTAATGGCTTATATCATCATCTCAGGGGAAAAGATATGGCACTTACACCAAGGTGGAAATAGAAACAGAAATTGGAAGCCTGTAGCACCTAAGTTATCCTTACAGCAAATGAAGACTTAGCTCTTGTACTTATCCTGAAGTGGTTTTGATTAGAGGGAAGATAGATACAGTGATTAGCTTCGAGGTCAATAATAGTAAACTGCAGTCCAACGCTACAAAAGTTACTGAAATTGTGTCTTAACTGGTAGACTTTGTAACCACAACGAGGTAACCTAAGGGTAAATGGTTTGCTACTTTCCTGAAAATGCAATCACTATTTTATCGTTCATAGATTTTCTTCCCTTCTCTTTCAATGTAAAATGATGGCTTTTGTCATAAGCAGCTTAACTTCTGTTGCTCAGGACTCTCAGTTGTAAAAGGGACAGGAAAGTAAAGGTGATGTTACCTAGAGTCGTGCATACTATCTGACCCTATTGAGTGAAAGCTGATATATTAAGATATATAATCCATATCCCCTTTAGATAATACTATCAAAGGCCATGATGAGAACTTTCAGACTTATGTGGCATTGAATAAGGAGAGTAAAGAATGTTGGCTCAATAAGCTTACTTACAAAGTAGGTGATTTTTAAAGATAAATGAGTTTTGAGATTGCATCTTCAATAGAATTTCTTTAGTTAATTTTTTCCCTGTAGCATGATGGCGTAATGATTAATAGTTCTAACCTTGAAGTCAGAGTACAGGGCTTCAATTTCTAGCTTTTCTGTTAAGTACCAGTGAACTTTTGGCAAGTTATCTAACCTTCCAGAGCCTTGGTTTCTTCAGTGGTGAAGTGAGCATCTTGGTAGTACCTATCTCTTAGAGTTTATTGTGAGATTTAGATGCAATACAAATTATAAATGCCTAGAAAAACCTGGCCCATTGTAAGCATTCGGTATGTGTTAACTAAAATGATAAACATTTTTTATGAGAGCATTTCTAGTTATGTTAATGGGTCCTAACTACTGACAATATTTAATGACTCTTGTTTTCTCCACTTCTGACCTCTAAGTAAAGTGTAGAGATGGATAGTAATTTAGCTTTTAGGGACTTCATAGCAGTACAAGTGCAACTAAATTTTTGGGTCTTTTTTACTATAAGAGCTTGTGGGATTATAAGATATTTGTCCAGAAAATCTGGCCATTAGACACTTTTGGGTAACAATTTTAGAAATCTAAACCAGCATTTAAAAAATCAGATAAACCAACTTGAAAATGTGGCCGAGGTGAAGCTGTTACTCTTCTCTCTCATTTCAGTGTGGTTTGGGTCTCTTGTGAGAATGTAAACTGAGAATACACTCTATATCTTAGGCTGATATGCCTATACATAACACTCAGGCAGTGTCTTTCTATTCAGGATCTCCCCTCAGGGTATACTTATCCATGTTTACTATAAATTAGTAGTAGTATCTAGAATGACTTTTATTTATCATCATAACTTTATGTACAAATAAAGCCTTGTTAGGTTGGCGTTTTCTAGCCTCCTTAAAGGGAATATGATATTTGGTTATCCGAAGAGTAACGCCAAAGGTTAGTGTTTAGCTACAGTTGGAAAAAATCATTCTTCATCTTAAATTTATAGGAAAATATTTAATGATCTATATGTTTAAAAGCTTGGAGTGGGGAGAGATGGGATAGATTAGAGATGAATATATCTTAGTTTGCTGAACTATTAACTTGAAACCTAGTTATTTCTTGTGCGAAATTTCAGTCACTGATTTCTATCTAAGGCTTACATAATGTGTTTTCTTTCCTTTTATTTATTAATTCACTGAAATATGCTTAGTGCTTTTACTATATATCAGGTACCTTGCTAGGCTCTAGCTATATAACTGAAAATAAGATAGACAAGTCTTCTGCCCTCATGGCAATTCAATTTAGTGGGAAGGGAGACAGAAGATAAAATGTAAAAAAATAAATGAAGAAGGTTAATTTCAGGATAAGGGTTCTGAAATAAGCAGCATGATATGATAAAGAATAAATAGAGGGGATGATTTGGGAAGGCCTCTCTGAAGGAGAAACACTTAAGCTGAGATTTGAGCATAAGAATAAACCAGTTATTTAAAGATGTGAGAGAGGAAGATTTTAGCAATTGGAATGCATGACAGGAAGGAACTTTGTATATTCTTGCAACTGAAAGATCAATGATACTTGAGTAAAGAGGATACTGATACAGTTAATTCTTCTTTAAATGGTAGAATTTACTAGTGAAGCCATCTGGTCCTGAACTTTTCTTTGTTGAAAGGCTTTTGATTATTGGTTCAATATCCTTACTTTTTATAGATCTGTTCAAATTTTCTATTTCATCAAGTCAATTTAGTAGTTTGGTAACTTATTGGCATAAAATTGTTCATAGTATTCATTTATAATCTTTTTTATTTCTGTAAGGTTTAGAATAATGTCACCTCTTGTATTTCTGGTTTTCATTATTTGGGTCTTTCTTTTTTTCTTAGTTTAGGTAAAAGTTTGTCAATTTTGTTGATCATTTCAATAACTCAACTTTTGGTTTTATTGATTCTCTTATTTTCCATTCTGTATTTCATTGATCTCTGCTCTGTTATTATTTCTTTCTTCTGCTATCTTTGGATCTAGTTTACTTTTTCTAATTCCTTAAGGTGTAAAGTTAGATTATTAGTTTGAGATATCTCCTGTTTTAATGTATTCATTTAGAGATATGCATTTCCCTCTAAGCACTGCTTTCACTACCTCCTATAAGTTTTGGTAGACTGTACTGTCATTTCCATTTGTATCAAAGTATTTTCTGATTTCCCTTGTGATTTTTTTTCATTGACCCATTGCTTGTTTGAATGTGTTAATTTCCACATATCTGTGAATTTTCCAGTTGTCCTTCTGTTATTGATTTCTAGTGTCATTCCATTGTGGTCAGAGAAGATACTTTGTATGATTTCTATCTTTTTAAATTTATTGAGACTGGTTTTGTAGCCTAACATTTGGTCTGTCCTGAAGAATATTCCATGTGTACTTGAGAAAGAATTGTATTCCGCTGTTGTTGGATGGATTGTTCTGTATGTCTGTTAGGTGTATTTGTTTTATACTGTTGTTTAAGTCATATATATATATATATATATGTTTTTATATATGTATATTAAAATGTATATGAAACATGTATATATTTATATATGTGTATATATATGTATTTATATATATATGTATATATATATTTTTTTTGTGTGAGGAAGATTGGCCCTGAGCTAATATTTGTGCCAATCTTCCTCTACTTTGTATGTGGGATGCCACCACAGCATGGCTTGATGAGCGGTGTGTAGGTCCATGCCCAGGATCTGAACCTCACTGAGGCAGAATGCATGAACTTAACCACTATGACACCAGGAAACCTCTTAAGTCCTATATTTTCTTATTGATCTTCCATCTAGATATTCTATCCATTATTGAAAATATAGTATTGAAGTCTCAGGGTGGGCCCCATGGTCGAGTGTTAAGTTCATCTGCTCCACTTTGGCGGCCCAAGGTTTTGCTGGTTTGGATCCTGGGCAAGGACCTAGCACTGCTCATCAAGCCATGCTGAGGCGGCGTCCCACATAGCAGAACTAGAAGGATCTACAACTATAATATACAACTAAGTACAGGGGGGGCTTTGGTGAGAAGAAGAAAAAGAAGAAAAAAGATTGGTAACAGATGTTAGCTCAGGGCCGATCTTTAAAAAAAGTGTTGAAGTCTCCAACTATTGTTGTAGAACTGTCTATTTCTCTTTTTAATTCTGTTGCTGATAATTTCATATATTTTGGGGCTCTTTTGTTTGTGCATATATATCTATAATTGTTATATCTTCTTTATGGATTGACCCTTTTATCAGTATATAATGCCATTTTTTGTCTTTGTAGCAATTTTTGACTTAAAGTCTATTTTGTCTTCTATTAGTATAGCCACTCAAGCTCTCTTTTGTTTACTTTTTGCATGGAATGTATTTTTTCCGTGTGTTTACTTTCAATGTATTCGTGTCTTTGGATCTAAAGTGAGTCTGTGGCAGACAGCATATAGATGAATCTTTTTTTAAATCCATACTGCCAATGTCTTTTAATAGATCAGTTTACCTCATTTACATTTAAATTGATTATTGATAGGGAGAGACTTTTGCCATTTTTCTATTTGTTTTTTATATTGCTTGTATCATTCTTGTTCCTCAAATGCTGCCTTCTTTTGTGTTTTTTTTTTCCTATTGTACCATTTTGATTCATTTCTCATTTCCTCTTCTGTATTTATTGTAGTTATTTTCTTATTAGTTACTGTGGGAATTGCAATTAAGTAGGCAGTTGAGCATACAGATCTGGGGGAAGTCAAGGCTAGAGAAATAAATTTAAGAATACTTGGTATATATGTGGTATTTAAAGCTGTGGGACTAGATGAGGTCTTTTAGGAAGAGAATGTAGTCAGAGAAGAGCAGAAAATGCAGGACCAATCCCTGAGAACTTGAAAGCCTAACCTCCCTATTGGTGGATAAGTTTGTATTTATTCTTTAAGTCTTATGAATAGGTGATATAATTGCCATTTGATTATCTTCATTGGTTCTCATTGCTGAAGACACTAAGGTGAGAGCTTCTTTCCTGTGTTAGCTGAGTATTAGAACAGAATGAGCCCTATTTTTTTTTTCAGTTCTAAGGTTCTCTTTCAATTTCTCCTTTTTCTTACATATTTCAATTCATTATTTACCAATTAATTTCAAAACCACTCATTTTCTTTTCAGAGCTACCACTGACATCCTTAATTTTCACTCTGGATATCATCCCTTTCTAGAAAAAGTAACAAATTCTGTGTTTGCATTTGATGATTCTTCAGATGGGGCTGATGAGGACAAAGACTTGTGCTAATAAAGTTAAAGTCATGCATGAAAACCACATATGTGACATATGTGAACCACATATGTCTTGATCTTTGGCCACAGCTTTACTCCTGACTTGACCAGTGTTCTCTCAAAAGCACATATTTAAACACAAGGGTTGAAGAAGTGGAGATGATTCTTATGGAGGAGCAACTCTGCATTTACATTTTTTGGGAGGAAGACCAGGAATATCCTTATATCTGAATGATACTGCATTCTGACTCTTAAAACATAGTTCTCTGTGGGAGGCAAACAGATTATGAATAACCATACCATGCCTACACTGAAAGTTTAAAAAAAATGTAATAATAGAAGTTACTTGAATACAGTTTACCACTTGCTTTTTGCCTGATGTCTAATTTCTATTATTTACTGCATGTGGCTGTTTCATCCTTGCCTTCCCCAACTGCTTATCACCTGGAAAACAGATCTCTCTCTGTTTGACTCTTGATATCTGAGAATCAGAACATTGGAAAGTTCATATTCTGGAATCCCCATTAGACAAACTAGAGTCGGGAAGGTGGGGGGCAGTGTCTGACAGTAGAGCAGAAGCATTTTCCAGCATGGTTGCAATATGATTTGAGCAATGTGGATAACATGACCCCTAATATTTGAATGAGGACTTTTGAGAAAACTTAGTTTTCCTTGCACTGTTCTCCCTACCCTGCCTCCTGTCTTTGCCTGATTTATAGAAGCTGGAAAACATATTTGCTAAACTACAAAACTGAGTTCCTAATCACCTCACCATGGCAACCCCTTCATTGCTAGGCATATGCTGTATGTAGTCCTTTTGAGAACCCAAGTGTTTGTTAAAGGAGCCCACACAAGTCTTCTGTGGGATTTTAACAGCCTTCATAGAGAAGTTCCCATTTGTTCTCAGGGTTAGGAGGGGCTTAGGCTCCTAGTTTACTAGATAGAGAAAGTGGTAAGTGAGTGATGATACTCATATCAGGGCTTTTTAGGCTGGGTTTCATTGATGGTCTGTGAGGAGTCTTTGAACCTTCATAAATTGAATTCAAAACTTGGTGTGTATATATATTTTTCTCCAGAGGGAAGAAGAGGATTCATAGCATTCATCAGTTTTTCAGAAAATTGCATAGCCTCCCTTGCACCATTGAGAGCCCTTGCCTTAATTGATCTGTTAGGTAAATCCAGATTTTGCTGTATCTAATTTTTAAACTTCGTAAAATACTGTGAAAATAAACAGGTTAAAATGGGACTTTTAAGGAAAGGAGGTCTCTTTAATTAGCATTAAAACCCATAACCTGCTTGCTACTCTATCACACTGGTAACTGATGCCCACACCCCAACTGTTCTTAACTGCTAGCCCATGAAATCAACCATATTAAACGGCGTAAGTGTCCACTGGAAAAGAGTGCAGCCCTGAGCTAAATGGTGACTGGAGGGACTCACTGCCATTGAGGGATTGGTGTGACAATGACTCCAGACCAAATTATGAGATAGGAATGAAAAAATGAATGTTGCAGTGGTTTACTGCCAGGTGCTATGCTACATATTTTCATAAACTAAACTTAATTTTCACAACCATCTTGTGAGGTACATATTTCCATCCTAATTCTCTAAGCTCAGAACAGTGAAATGACTTGCTCAAGGTCTTATAGTAGGGAAAGTGTCAGAGCTGCAACTGAATCCTCATATTTCAGTCATTGCCTGAGAGTTTCTTATGATTGCCTGGAGCCAGGGGTAGGGAGAGCATCCCAAGGAGTGTTTGAGCCAGATTCTGGTCTTTGAGTTTGAGAAGTAATTCACTACCCACACCTTTAAGAGAAGTGGGCAGTCTGTGCTCCAGGATGACTCAGTGGCTCCAGCAAGTATAAGTCCTATTGCTGGGGAGGCCACTGTTCTGTCCCCTTGAGCAGCTCTAAGTCTTGGTTCTGTTTGCATGTTCTCTAAATAACACTGGCATTAGCCCACACTGAAACCACCTCCTCGGATTTTGAAGTGCTGTACAAACAGTTAAGAGAGCATTGTCTAAAGCCATATGAAAAGACTGGAATTTGTCTGGTGAACAAAAATTTTGCAATCATAACACCTTTTACTCCCACGGCAAGCAGAACTTTTTCTTTGTGAAGGAAGGAAGCAAACATTTCATTTTCAGAATAATGATGCTCTTTAAAGGGACAGTGCCAGCAGTTTGGTTCTTGATTTCCTTCTCTTTGCATTTAACGCCATCAGAAGAGAAAAGTAGACTTTTAGATGCATGTTCTTCAAAGCATTGAAAGGAGAATTTGTATTTCTATTACTTGACTGGATCCATGTGGGCTTTATTGACTAGCTAAGCATAGTATTTCAGAGTGTGGTCCATAGCATCCCAAACATCAGAATCACTTGAGTGCTTATATAAACTGCAGATTCCTGGACTCCACCCTAGACCTACTGCCTCAAAATCTCTTGGTGGAGGGAGAATGGGGCCCAGGAGTATGCGTTTTAGCCACCCTTCTGGAGATTCTTATGCACGCTAAAGTCTGAAAACCATGGCAATGGAAGTACAAACCCCATAATAACCCAAGTTAGAGTATTTTTGCTATAGTGGCATTTGGCTAAAATGAATCCAGTAACTACATTCCTTGAAAGAAAGCCAAGTTAAATGGAGCTTTTCTGTAGTGAATTTGCACATGAAAAAGAGTTGAAAAAATTTGTGGATAGGAGCTAAACTGTCTTTAAGAGCTTGAAGGACTGGTAGACATATTTTGCGATACCCCAGAGGTCAGAACTAGTATCATATCTTAAAACAAGAAGGGGCAGACTTCAGGGAAAACTGAGATTTGCAACTAGTGCAATTGGGAGAGCAGGTTAGCCCAAAATATGGAAATAGACAGCATGTGAGAGTCTAGGCAAGTGGTTTACTGTGAGTGAGTGAGTGTGTGTGTGTATGTGTCTATGAGATGGGGTGAGGCACTGCAATGGAAAATTGAGGAGTAAATAATACAGCAAAGGCCCTCTGATATGATCAGGACTAGCTAATCAAAAAATCAGTTATATCAGGGAATCTTAAAGGAGATATCTGAATATTTTAACTTTAAACATTCATTTAAGAGCTTTACTACTGTTTATTCTCTATCAAATGAAATACTTCAAAATATCCTGATATTAGCCACACTTCCTCTAGTCTGCTGTCTGAAGGTGGGAATCTTTACATTATCCTGATGGTACTGAACTCCACAGCTGCAATTACTCATGTGTTGATTGAGTTGAGTATAAAAGAGCCCCCCCCCCCCCCCCCCCCCAGTCTAAAGACAAACTTCTGTGGGGAGTTTTAGATGACAGTCCTAGCTAGGGAAAGTGTTCTACCCTCTTTCTTTTTTTTTTTAACTTTTTATTAAGATTATGATAGTTTACGACCTTGTGAAATTTCAGTTGTACATTATTGTTCGTCATGTTGTAGGTACACCACTTCACCCTTTGTGCCCTCCCCC